>NW_028115221.1:0-57803 GCF_964273445.1 Streptopelia decaocto
GTTGAAATTCTGTTGAAGCTTTTAAAATTCTCTCTAGAATTTTCAAAATCCATGGCCACATGTTTACAATTTCACGTCAAAAAATTGCTAAAATTCCAGTTGAAATTTTTTCAAAGTCCCTTAAAAATTTTCCAATTTTCGTCCCAATTCTTCCCATTCCCATTGAAACTTTTCAAATCCCTCTCAAAATTGTGGAAATTCTGTTGAAGCTTTTAAAATTCTCTCTAGAATTTTCAAAATCCATGTCCACATGTTTACAATTTCACGTCAAAAAATTGCTAAAATTCCAGTTGAAATTTTTTCAAAGTCCCTTCAAAATTTTCCAATTTTCGTCCCAATTCTTCCCATTCCCATTGAAACTATTCAGATCCCTCTCAAAATTGTTGAAATTCTCTTGAAGCTTTAAAATTCTCTCTAGAATTTTCAAAATCCATGTCCACATGTTTACAATTTCACGTCAAAAAATGGCTAAAATTCCAGTTGAAATTTTTTCAAAGTCCCTGAAAAATTTTCCAATTTTTGTCCCAATTCTTCCCATTCCCATTGAAACTTTTCAAATCCCTCTCAAAATTGTTGAAATTCTGTTGAAGCTTTTAAAATTCTCTCTAGAATTTTCAAAATCCATGGCCACATGTTTACAATTTCACTTCAAAAAATGGCTAAAATTCCAGTTGAAATTTTGTCAAAGTCCCTGAAAAATTTTCCAATTTTTGTCCCAATTCTTCCCATTCCCATTGAAACTTTTCAAATCCCTCTCAAAATTGTTGAAATTCTGTTGAAGCTTTTAAAATTCTCTCTAGAATTTTCAAAATCCATGTCCACATGTTTACAATTTCACGTCAAAAAATTGCTAAAATTCCAGTTGAAATTTTTTCAAAGTCCCTTAAAAATTTTCCAATTTTTGTCCCAATTCTTCCCATTCCCATTGAAACTATTCAGATCCCTCTCAAAACTGTTGAAATTCTCTTGAAGCTTTTAAAATTCTCTCTAGAATTTTCAAAATCCATGTCCACATGTTTACAATTTCACGTCAAAAAATGGCTAAAATTCCAGTTGCAATTTTTTCAAAGTCCCTTAAAAATTTTCCAATTTTCGTCCCAATTCTTCCCATTCCCATTGAAACTTTTCAAATCCCTCTCAAAATTGTTGAAATTCTGTTGAAGCTTTTAAAATTCTCTCTAGAATTTTCAAAATCCATGTCCACATGTTTACAATTTCACGTCAAAAAATGGCTAAAATTCCAGTTGAAATTTTTTCAAAGTCCCTTCAAAATTTTCCAATTTTTGTCCCAATTCTTCCCATTCCCATTGAAACTTTTCAAATCCCTCTCCAAATTGTTGAAATTCTCTTGAAGCTTTTAAAATTCTCTCTAGAATTTTCAAAATCCATGTCCACATGTTTACAATTTCACGTCAAAAAATGGCTAAAATTCCAGTTGAAATTTTTTCAAAGTCCCTTCAAAATTTTCCAATTTTTGTACCAATTCTTCCCATTCCCATTGAAACTTTTCAAATCCCTCTCAAAATTGTTGAAATTCTGTTGAAGCTTTTAAAATTCTCTCTAGAATTTTCAAAATCCATGTCCACATGTTTACAATTTCACGTCAAAAAATTGGAAAATTCCAGTTGAAATTTTGTCAAAGTCCCTGAAAAATTTTCCAATTTTTGTCCCAATTCTTCCCATTCCCATTGAAACTTTTCAAATCCTTCTCAAAATTGTTGAAATTCTCTTGAAGCTTTTAAAATTCTCTCTAGAATTTTCAAAATCCATGTCCACATGTTTACAATTTCACGTCAAAAATGGCTAAAATTCCAGTTGAAATTTTTTCAAAGTCCCTTAAAAATTTTCCAATTTTTGTCCCAATTCTTCCCATTCCCATTGAAACTTTTCAAATCCCTCTCAAAATTGTTGAAATTCTCTTGAAGCTTTTAAAATTCTCTCTAGAATTTTCAAAAATCCATGTCCACATGTTTACAATTTCACGTCAAAAAATGGCTAAAATTCCAGTTGAAATTTTTTCAAAGTCCCTTAAAAATTTTCCAATTTTTGTCCCAATTCTTCCCATTCCCATTGAAACTATTCAGATCCCTCTCAAAACTGTTGAAATTCTGTTGAAGCTTTTAAAATTCTCTCTAGAATTTTCAAAATCCATGGCCACATGTTTACAATTTCACGTCAAAAAATTGCTAAAATTCCAGTTGAAATTTTTTCAAAGTCCCTTAAAAATTTTCCAATTTTCGTCCCAATTCTTCCCATTCCCATTGAAACTTTTCAAATCCCTCTCAAAATTGTGGAAATTCTGTTGAAGCTTTTAAAATTCTCTCTAGAATTTTCAAAATCCATGTCCACATGTTTACAATTTCACGTCAAAAAATGGCTAAAATTCCAGTTGAAATTTTTTCAAAGTCCTTCAAAATTTTCCAATTTTTGTCCCAATTCTTCCCATTCCCATTGAAACTTTTCAAATCCCTCTCAAAATTGTTGAAATTCTGTTGAAGCTTTTAAAATTCTCTCTAGAATTTTCAAAATCCATGTCCACATGTTTACAATTTCACTTCAAAAAATGGCTAAAATTCCAGTTGAAATTTTGTCAAAGTCCCTGAAAAATTTTCCAATTTTTGTCCCAGTTCTTCCCATTCCCATTGAAACTTTTCAAATCCCTCTCAAAATTGTTGAAATTCTCTTGAAGCTTTTAAAATTCTCTCTAGAATTTTCAAAATCCATGTCCACATGTTTACAATTTCACGTCAAAAAATTGCTAAAATTCCAGTTGAAATTTTTTCAAAGTCCCTTAAAAATTTTCCAATTTTTGTCCCAATTCTTCCCATTCCCATTGAAACTGTTCAGATCCCTCTCAAAACTGTTGAAATTCTGTTGAAGCTTTTAAAATTCTCTCTAGAATTTTCAAAATCCATGTCCACATGTTTACAATTTCACGTCAAAAAATTGCTAAAATTCCAGTTGAAATTTTTTCAAAGTCCCTTAAAAATTTTCCAATTTTCGTCCCAATTCTTCCCATTCCCATTGAAACTTTTCAAATCCCTCTCCAAATTGTTGAAATTCTCTTGAAGCTTTTAAAATTCTCTCTAGAATTTTCAAAATCCATGTCCACATGTTTACAATTTCACGTCAAAAAATGGCTAAAATTCCAGTTGCAATTTTTTAAAAGTCCCTTAAAAATTTTCCAATTTTTGTCCCAATTCTTCCCATTCCCATTGAAACTTTTCAAATCCCTCTCAAAATTGTTGAAATTCTCTTGAAGCTTTTAAAATTCTCTCTAGAATTTTCAAAATCCATGTCCACATGTTTACAATTTCACGTCAAAAAATGGCTAAAATTCCAGTTGAAATTTTTTCAAAGTCCCTTAAAAATTTTCCAAGTTTTGTCCCAATTCTTCCCATTCCCATTGAAACTTTTCAAATCCCTCTCAAAATTGTTGAAATTCTCTTGAAGCTTTTAAAATTCTCTCTAGAATTTTCAAAATCCATGTCCACATGTTTACAATTTCACGTCAAAAAATTGGAAAATTCCAGTTGAAATTTTGTCAAAGTCCCTGAAAAATTTTCCAATTTTTGTCCCAATTCTTCCCATTCCTCATTGAAACTTTTCAAATCCTTCTCAAAATTGTTGAAATTCTCTTGAAGCTTTTAAAATTCTCTCTAGAATTTTCAAAATCCATGTCCACATGTTTACAATTTCACGTCAAAAAATGGCTAAAATTCCAGTTGAAATTTTTTCAAAGTCCCTGAAAAATTTTCCAATTTTTGTCCCAATTCTTCCCATTCCCATTGAAACTTTTCTAATCCCTCTCAAAATTGTTGAAATTCTCTTGAAGCTTTTAAAATTCTCTCTAGAATTTTCAAAATCCATGGCCACATGTTTACAATTTCACGTCAAAAAATGGCTAAAATTCCAGTTGAAATTTTTTCAAAGTCCCTTAAAAATTTTCCAATTTTTGTACCAATTCTTCCCATTCCCATTGAAACTTTTCAAATCCCTCTCCAAATTGTTGAAATTCTCTTGAAGCTTTTAAAATTCTCTCTAGAATTTTCAAAATCCATGTCCACATGTTTACAATTTCACATAAAAAATTGCTAAAATTCCAGTTGAAATTTTTTCAAAGTCCCTTAAAAATTTTCCAAGTTTTGTCCCAATTCTTCCCATTCCCATTGAAACTTTTCAAATCCCTCTCAAAATTGTTGAAATTCTCTTGAAGCTTTTAAAATTCTCTCTAGAATTTTCAAAATCCATGTCCACATGTTTACAATTTCACGTCAAAAAATGGCTAAAATTCCAGTTGAAATTTTGTCAAAGTCCCTGAAAAATTTTCCAATTTTTGTCCCAATTCTTCCCATTCCCATTGAAACTTTTCAAATCCCTCTCAAAATTGTGGAAATTCTCTTGAAGCTTTTAAAATTCTC
Organism: Streptopelia decaocto; assembly: GCF_964273445.1. Classification (NCBI taxonomy): domain Eukaryota; kingdom Metazoa; phylum Chordata; class Aves; order Columbiformes; family Columbidae; genus Streptopelia; species Streptopelia decaocto. The sequence goes on from NW_028115221.1 coordinate 4,422, forward strand.
TCTAGAATTTTCAAAATCCATGTCCACATGTTTACAATTTCACGTCAAAAATGGCTAAAATTCCAGTTGAAATTTTTTCAAAGTCCCTTAAAAATTTTCCAATTTTTGTCCCAATTCTTCCCATTCCCATTGAAACTTTTCAAATCCCTCTCAAAATTGTTGAAATTCTGTTGAAGCTTTTAAAATTGTCTCTAGAATTTTCAAAATCCATGTCCACATGTTTACAATTAGACGTCAAAAAATTGCTAAAATTCCAGTTGAAATTTTTTCAAAGTCCCTGAAAAATTTTCCAATTTTTGTCCCAATTCTTCCCATTCCCATTGAAACTTTTCTAATCCCTCTCAAAATTGTTGAAATTCTCTTGAAGCTTTTAAAATTCTCTCTAGAATTTTCAAAATCCATGGCCACATGTTTACAATTTCACGTCAAAAAATGGCTAAAATTCCAGTTGAAATTTTTTCAAAGTCCCTTAAAAATTTTCCAATTTTTGTACCAATTCTTCCCATTCCCATTGAAACTTTTCAAATCCCTCTCAAAATTGTTGAAATTCTGTTGAAGCTTTTAAAATTCTCTCTAGAATTTTCAAAATCCATGTCCACATGTTTACAATTTCACGTCAAAAAATTGGAAAATTCCAGTTGAAATTTTTTCAAAGTCCCTGAAAAATTTTCCAATTTTTGTCCCAATTCTTCCCATTCCCATTGAAACTTTTCAAATCCTTCTCAAAATTGTTGAAATTCTCTTGAAGCTTTTAAAATTCTCTCTAGAATTTTCAAAATCCATGTCCACATGTTTACAATTTCACGTCAAAAATGGCTAAAATTCCAGTTGAAATTTTTTCAAAGTCCCTTAAAAATTTTCCAATTTTTGTCCCAATTCTTCCCATTCCCATTGAAACTTTTCAAATCCCTCTCAAAATTGTTGAAATTCTCTTGAAGCTTTTAAAATTCTCTCTAGAATTTTCAAAATCCATGTCCACATGTTTACAATGTCACGTCAAAAAATTGCTAAAATTCCAGTTGAAATTTTTTCAAAGTCCCTTAAAAATTTTCCAATTTTTGTCCCAATTCTTCCCATTCCCATTGAAACTTTTCTAATCCCTCTCAAAATTGTTGAAATTCTCTTGAAGCTTTTAAAATTCTCTCTAGAATTTTCAAAATCCATGGCCACATGTTTACAATTTCACGTCAAAAATGGCTAAAATTCCAGTTGAAATTTTTTCAAAGTCCCTTAAAAATTTTCCAATTTTTGTCCCAATTCTTCCCATTCCCATTGAAACTTTTCTAATCCCTCTCAAAATTGTTGAAATTCTCTTGAAGCTTTTAAAATTCTCTCTAGAATTTTCAAAATCCATGGCCACATGTTTACAATTTCACGTCAAAAAATGGCTAAAATTCCAGTTGAAATTTTTTCAAAGTCCCTTAAAAATTTTCCAATTTTTGTCCCAATTCTTCCCATTCCCATTGAAACTTTTCAAATCCCTCTCCAAATTGTTGAAATTCTCTTGAAGCTTTTAAAATTCTCTCTAGAATTTTTCAAAATCCATGTCCACATGTTTACAATTTCACATCAAAAAATGGCTAAAATTCCAGTTGAAATTTTTTCAAAGTCCCTTAAAAATTTTCCAATTTTTGTCCCAATTCTTCCCATTCCCATTGAAACTTTTCAAATCCCTCTCAAAATTGTTGAAATTCTGTTGAAGCTTTTAAAATTCTCTCTAGAATTTTCAAAATCCATGTCCACATGTTTACAATTTCACGTCAAAAAAATGGCTAAAATTCCAGTTGAAATTTTTTCAAAGTCCCTTAAAAATTTTCCAATTTTTGTCCCAATTCTTCCCATTCCCATTGAAACTTTTCAAATCCCTCTCAAAATTGTTGAAATTCTGTTGAAGCTTTTAAAATTCTCTCTAGAATTTTCAAAATCCATGTCCACATGTTTACAATTTCACGTCAAAAAATGGCTAAAATTCCAGTTGAAATTTTGTCAAAGTCCCTTAAAAATTTTCCAATTTTTGTCCCAATTCTTCCCATTCCCATTGAAACTTTTCAAATCCCTCTCAAAATTGTGGAAATTCTGTTGAAGCTTTTAAAATTCTCTCTAGAATTTTCAAAATCCATGTCCACATGTTTATAATTTCACATAAAAAAATTGCTAAAATTCCAGTTGAAATTTTTTCAAAGTCCCTTAAAAATTTTCCAATTTTTGTCCCAATTCTTCCCATTCCCATTGAAACTTTTCAAATCCCTCTCAAAATTGTTGAAATTCTGTTGAAGCTTTTAAAATTCTCTCTAGAATTTTCAAAATCCATGTCCACATGTTTATAATTTCACGTCAAAAAATGGCTAAAATTCCAGTTGAAATTTTTTCAAAGTCCCTGAAAAATTTTCCAATTTTTGTCCCAATTCTTCCCATTCCCATTGAAACTTTTCAAATCCCTCTCAAAATTGTTGAAATTCTCTTGAAGCTTTTAAAATTCTCTCTAGAATTTTCAAAATCCATGTCCACATGTTTACAATTTCACGTCAAAAAATGGCTAAAATTCCAGTTGAAATTTTGTCAAAGTCCCTGAAAAATTTTCCAATTTTTGTCCCAATTCTTCCCATTCCCATTGAAACTTTTCAAATCCCTCTCAAAATTGTTGAAATTCTGTTGAAGCTTTTAAAATTCTCTCTAGAATTTTCAAAATCCATGGCCACATGTTTACAATTTCACGTCAAAAAATGGCTAAAATTCCAGTTGAAATTTTTTCAAAGTCCCTGAAAAATTTTCCAATTTTTGTCCCAATTCTTCCCATTCCCATTGAAACTTTTCAAATCCCTCTCAAAATTGTTGAAATTCTGTTGAAGCTTTTAAAATTCTCTCTAGAATTTTCAAAATCCATGGCCACATGTTTACAATTTCACGTCAAAAAATGGCTAAAATTCCAGTTGCAATTTTTTCAAAGTCCCTTAAAAATTTTCCAATTTTTGTCCCAATTCTTCCCATTCCCATTGAAACTTTTCAAATCCCTCTCCAAATTGTTGAAATTCTCTTGAAGCTTTTAAAATTCTCTCTAGAATTTTCAAAATCCATGTCCACATGTTTACAATTTCACGTCAAAAAATGGCTAAAATTCCAGTTGAAATTTTTTCAAAGTCCCTTAAAAATTTTCCAATTTTTGTCCCAATTCTTCCCATTCCCATTGAAACTTTTCAAATCCCTCTCAAAATTGTTGAAATTCTGTTGAAGCTTTTAAAATTCTCTCTAGAATTTTCAAAATCCATGGCCACATGTTTACAATTTCACGTCAAAAAATTGGCTAAAATTCCAGTTGAAATTTTTTCAAAGTCCCTGAAAAATTTTCCAATTTTTGTCCCAATTCTTCCCATTCCCATTGAAACTTTTCAAATCCCTCTCAAAATTGTTGAAATTCTGTTGAAGCTTTTAAAATTCTCTCTAGAATTTTCAAAATCCATGTCCACATGTTTACAATTTCACGTCAAAAAATGGCTAAAATTCCAGTTGAAATTTTTTCAAAGTCCCTGAAAAATTTTCCAATTTTTGTCCCAATTCTTCCCATTCCCATTGAAACTTTTCAAATCCCTCTCAAAATTGTGGAAATTCTCTTGAAGCTTTTAAAATTCTCTCTAGAATTTTCAAAATCCATGTCCACATGTTTACAATTTCACGTCAAAAAATGGCTAAAATTCCAGTTGCAATTTTTTCAAAGTCCCTTAAAAATTTTCCAATTTTTGTCCCAATTCTTCCCATTCCCATTGAAACTTTTCAAATCCCTCTCAAAATTGTTGAAATTCTGTTGAAGCTTTTAAAATTCTCTCTAGAATTTTCAAAATCCATGTCCACATGTTTACAATTTCACGTCAAAAAATGGCTAAAATTCCAGTTGAAATTTTTTCAAAGTCCCTGAAAAATTTTCCAATTTTTGTCCCAATTCTTCCCATTCCCATTGAAACTTTTCAAATCCCTCTCAAAATTGTTGAAATTCTGTTGAAGCTTTTAAAATTCTCTCTAGAATTTTCAAAATCCACTTCAACATGTTTACAATTTCACGTCAAAAAATGGCTAAAATTCCAGTTGCAATTTTTTCAAAGTCCCTTAAAAATTTTCCAATTTTTGTCCCAATTCTTCCCATTCCCATTGAAACTTTTCAAATCCCTCTCAAAATTGTTGAAATTCTCTGGAAGCTTTTAAAATTCTCTCTAGAATTTTCAAAATCCATGTCCACATGTTTACAATTTCACATAAAAAATTGCTAAAATTCCAGTTGAAATTTTTTCAAAGTCCCTTAAAAATTTTCCAATTTTTGTCCCAATTCTTCCCATTCCCATTGAAACTTTTCAAATCCCTCTCAACATTGTTGAAATTCTGTTGAAGCTTTTAAAATTCTCTCTAGAATTTTCAAAATCCATGTCCACATGTTTACAATTTCACGTCAAAAAATGGCTAAAATTCCAGTTGAAATTTTTTCAAAGTCCCTGAAAAATTTTCCAATTTTTGTCCCAATTCTTCCCATTCCCATTGAAACTTTTCAAATCCCTCTCAAAATTGTTGAAATTCTGTTGAAGCTTTTAAAATTCTCTCTAGAATTTTCAAAATCCATGTCCACATGTTTACAATTTCACGTCAAAAAATTGCTAAAATTCCAGTTGAAATTTTTTCAAAGTCCCTGAAAAATTTTCCAATTTTTGTCCCAATTCTTCCCATTCCCATTGAAACTTTTCAAATCCCTCTCAAAATTGTGGAAATTCTGTTGAAGCTTTTAAAATTCTCTCTAGAATTTTCAAAATCCATGTCCACATGTTTATAATTTCACATAAAAAAATTGCTAAAATTCCAGTTGAAATTTTGTCAAAGTCCCTTAAAAATTTTCCAATTTTTGTCCCAATTCTTCCCATTCCCATTGAAACTTTTCAAATCCCTCTCAAAATTGTTGAAATTCTGTTGAAGCTTTTAAAATTCTCTCTAGAATTTTCAAAATCCATGTCCACATGTTTATAATTTCACGTCAAAAAATGGCTAAAATTCCAGTTGAAATTTTTTCTAAGTCCCTTAAAAATTTTCCAATTTTTGTCCCAATTCTTCCCATTCCCATTGAAACTTTTCAAATCCCTCTCAAAATTGTTGAAATTCTGTTGAAGCTTTTAAAATTCTCTCTAGAATTTTCAAAATCCATGGCCACATGTTTACAATTTCACGTCAAAAAATTGCTAAAATTCCAGTTGAAATTTTGTCAAAGTCCCTGAAAAATTTTCCAATTTTTGTCCCAATTCTTCCCATTCCCATTGAAACTTTTCAAATCCCTCTCAAAATTGTTGAAATTCTGTTGAAGCTTTTAAAATTCTCTCTAGAATTTTCAAAATCCATGTCCACATGTTTACAATTTCACGTCAAAAAATGGCTAAAATTCCAGTTGAAATTTTTTCAAAGTCCCTTAAAAATTTTCCAATTTTTGTCCCAATTCTTCCCATTCCCATTGAAACTTTTCAAATCCCTCTCAAAATTGTTGAAATTCTGTTGAAGCTTTTAAAATTCTCTCTAGAATTTTCAAAATCCATGGCCACATGTTTACAATTTCACGTCAAAAAATGGCTAAAATTCCAGTTGAAATTTTTTCAAAGTCCCTTAAAAATTTTCCAATTTTTGTCCCAATTCTTCCCATTCCCATTGAAACTTTTCAAATCCCTCTCAAAATTGTTGAAATTCTGTTGAAGCTTTTAAAATTCTCTCTAGAATTTTCAAAATCCATGGCCACATGTTTACAATTTCACGTCAAAAAATGGCTAAAATTCCAGTTGAAATTTTTTCAAAGTCCCTTAAAAATTTTCCAATTTTTGTCCCAATTCTTCCCATTCCCATTGAAACTTTTCAAATCCCTCTCAAAATTGTTGAAATTCTCTTGAAGCTTTTAAAATTCTCTCTAGAATTTTCAAAATCCATGGCCACATGTTTACAATTTCACATCAAAAAATGGCTAAAATTCCAGTTGAAATTTTTTCAAAGTCCCTTAAAAATTTTCCAATTTTTGTCCCAATTCTTCCCATTCCCATTGAAACTTTTCAAATCCCTCTCAAAATTGTGGAAATTCTCTTGAAGCTTTTAAAATTCTCTCTAGAATTTTCAAAATCCACTTCAACATGTTTACAATTTCACGTCAAAATTGCTAAAATTCCAGTTGCAATTTTTTCAAAGTCCCTTAAAAATTTTCCAATTTTTGTCCCAATTCTTCCCATTCCCATTGAAACTTTTCAAATCCCTCTCAAAATTGTTGAAATTCTGTTGAAGCTTTTAAAATTCTCTCTAGAATTTTCAAAATCCATGGCCACATGTTTACAATTTCACGTCAAAATTGCTAAAATTCCAGTTGAAATTTTTTCAAAGTCCCTTCAAAATTTTCCAATTTTTGTCCCAATTCTTCCCATTCCCATTGAAACTTTTCAAATCCCTCTCAAAATTGTTGAAATTCTGTTGAAGCTTTTAAAATTCTCTCTAGAATTTTCAAAATCCATGTCCACATGTTTACAATTTCACATAAAAAAATTGCTAAAATTCCAGTTGAAATTTTTTCAAAGTCCCTTAAAAATTTTCCAATTTTTGTCCCAATTCTTCCCATTCCCATTGAAACTTTTCAAATCCCTCTCAAAACTGTTGAAATCCTATTGAAAGTTTGAAACTTCTCTCTAGAATTTTCAAAATCCACTTCAAAATGTTTACAATTTCACGTCAAAATTGCTAAAATTCCAGTTGAAATTTTGTCAAAGTCCCTTAAAAATTTTCCAATTTTCGTCCCAATTCTTCCCATTCCCATTGAAACTTTTCAAATCCCTCTCAAAATTGTTGAAATTCTGTTGAAGCTTTTAAAATTCTCTCTAGAATTTTCAAAATCCATGGCCACATGTTTACAATTTCACATGAAAAAATTGCTAAAATTCCAGTTGAAATTTTTTCAAAGTCCCTTAAAAATTTTCCAATTTTTGTCCCAATTCTTCCCATTCCCATTGAAACTTTTCAAATCCCTCTCAAAATTGTTGAAATTCTATTGAAGCTTTTAAAATTCTCTCTAGAATTTTCAAAATCCATGTCCACATGTTTACAATTTCACGTCAAAAAATTGCTAAAATTCCAGTTGAAATTTTTTCAAAGTCCCTTAAAAATTTTCCAATTTTTGTCCCAATTCTTCCCATTCCCATTGAAACTTTTCAAATCCCTCTCAAAATTGTTGAAATTCTGTTGAAGCTTTTAAAATTCTCTCTAGAATTTTCAAAATCCACTTCAAAATGTTTACAATTTCACGTCAAAATTGCTAAAATTCCAGTTGAAATTTTGTCAAAGTCCCTTAAAAATTTTCCAATTTTCGTCCCAATTCTTCCCATTCCCATTGAAACTTTTCAAATCCCTCTCAAAATTGTTGAAATTCTGTTGAAGCTTTTAAAATTCTCTCTAGAATTTTCAAAATCCATGGCCACATGTTTACAATTTCACATGAAAAAATTGCTAAAATTCCAGTTGAAATTTTTTCAAAGTCCCTTAAAAATTTTCCAATTTTTGTCCCAATTCTTCCCATTCCCATTGAAACTTTTCAAATCCCTCTCAAAATTGTTGAAATTCTGTTGAAGCTTTTAAAATTCTCTCTAGAATTTTCAAAATCCATGTCCACATGTTTACAATTTCACGTCAAAAAATGGCTAAAATTCCAGTTGAAATTTTTTCAAAGTCCCTTAAAAATTTTCCAATTTTTGTCCCAATTCTTCCCCTTCCCATTGAAACTTTTCAAATCCCTCTCAAAATTGTTGAAATTCTGTTGAAGCTTTTAAAATTCTCTCTAGAATTTTCAAAATCCATGGCCACATGTTTACAATTTCACGTCAAAAAATGGCTAAAATTCCAGTTGAAATTTTTTCAAAGTCCCTTAAAAATTTTCCAATTTTTGTCCCAATTCTTCCCATTCCCATTGAAACTTTTCAAATCCCTCTCAAAATTGTTGAAATTCTCTTGAAGCTTTTAAAATTCTCTCTAGAATTTTCAAAATCCATGGCCACATGTTTACAATTTCACATCAAAAAATGGCTAAAATTCCAGTTGAAATTTTTTCAAAGTCCCTTAAAAATTTTCCAATTTTGTCCCAATTCTTCCCATTCCCATTGAAACTTTTCAAATCCCTCTCAAAATTGTGGAAATTCTCTTGAAGCTTTTAAAATTCTCTCTAGAATTTTCAAAATCCACTTCAACATGTTTACAATTTCACGTCAAAATTGCTAAAATTCCAGTTGCAATTTTTTCAAAGTCCCTTAAAAATTTTCCAATTTTTGTCCCAATTCTTCCCATTCCCATTGAAACTTTTCAAATCCCTCTCAAAATTGTTGAAATTCTGTTGAAGCTTTTAAAATTCTCTCTAGAATTTTCAAAATCCATGGCCACATGTTTACAATTTCACGTCAAAATTGCTAAAATTCCAGTTGAAATTTTTTCAAAGTCCCTTCAAAATTTTCCAATTTTTGTCCCAATTCTTCCCATTCCCATTGAAACTTTTCAAATCCCTCTCAAAATTGTTGAAATTCTGTTGAAGCTTTTAAAATTCTCTCTAGAATTTTCAAAATCCATGTCCACATGTTTACAATTTCACATAAAAAAATTGCTAAAATTCCAGTTGAAATTTTTTCAAAGTCCCTTAAAAATTTTCCAATTTTTGTCCCAATTCTTCCCATTCCCATTGAAACTTTTCAAATCCCTCTCAAAACTGTTGAAATCCTATTGAAAGTTTGAAACTTCTCTCTAGAATTTTCAAAATCCACTTCAAAATGTTTACAATTTCACGTCAAAATTGCTAAAATTCCAGTTGAAATTTTGTCAAAGTCCCTTAAAAATTTTCCAATTTTCGTCCCAATTCTTCCCATTCCCATTGAAACTTTTCAAATCCCTCTCAAAATTGTTGAAATTCTGTTGAAGCTTTTAAAATTCTCTCTAGAATTTTCAAAATCCATGGCCACATGTTTACAATTTCACATGAAAAAATTGCTAAAATTCCAGTTGAAATTTTTTCAAAGTCCCTTAAAAATTTTCCAATTTTTGTCCCAATTCTTCCCATTCCCATTGAAACTTTTCAAATCCCTCTCAAAATTGTTGAAATTCTATTGAAGCTTTTAAAATTCTCTCTAGAATTTTCAAAATCCATGTCCACATGTTTACAATTTCACGTCAAAAAATTGCTAAAATTCCAGTTGAAATTTTTTCAAAGTCCCTTAAAAATTTTCCAATTTTTGTCCCAATTCTTCCCATTCCCATTGAAACTTTTCAAATCCCTCTCAAAATTGTTGAAATTCTGTTGAAGCTTTTAAAATTCTCTCTAGAATTTTCAAAATCCACTTCAAAATGTTTACAATTTCACGTCAAAATTGCTAAAATTCCAGTTGAAATTTTGTCAAAGTCCCTTAAAAATTTTCCAATTTTCGTCCCAATTCTTCCCATTCCCATTGAAACTTTTCAAATCCCTCTCAAAATTGTTGAAATTCTGTTGAAGCTTTTAAAATTCTCTCTAGAATTTTCAAAATCCATGGCCACATGTTTACAATTTCACATGAAAAAATTGCTAAAATTCCAGTTGAAATTTTTTCAAAGTCCCTTAAAAATTTTCCAATTTTTGTCCCAATTCTTCCCATTCCCATTGAAACTTTTCAAATCCCTCTCAAAATTGTTGAAATTCTGTTGAAGCTTTTAAAATTCTCTCTAGAATTTTCAAAATCCATGTCCACATGTTTACAATTTCACGTCAAAAAATGGCTAAAATTCCAGTTGAAATTTTTTCAAAGTCCCTTAAAAATTTTCCAATTTTTGTCCCAATTCTTCCCCTTCCCATTGAAACTTTTCAAATCCCTCTCAAAATTGTTGAAATTCTGTTGAAGCTTTTAAAATTCTCTCTAGAATTTTCAAAATCCATGGCCACATGTTTACAATTTCACGTCAAAAAATGGCTAAAATTCCAGTTGAAATTTTTTCAAAGTCCCTTAAAAATTTTCCAATTTTTGTCCCAATTCTTCCCATTCCCATTGAAACTTTTCAAATCCCTCTCAAAATTGTGGAAATTCTGTTGAAGCTTTTAAAATTCTCTCTAGAATTTTCAAAATCCATGGCCACATGTTTACAATTTCACGTCAAAAAATGGCTAAAATTCCAGTTGAAATTTTTTCAAAGTCCCTTAAAAATTTTCCAATTTTTGTCCCAATTCTTCCCATTCCCATTGAAACTTTTCAAATCCCTCTCAAAATTGTGGAAATTCACTTGAAGCTTTTAAAATTCTCTCTAGAATTTTCAAAATCCATGTCCACATGTTTACAATTTCACATAAAAAAATTGCTAAAATTCCAGTTGAAATTTTTTCAAAGTCCCTTAAAAATTTTCCAATTTTTGTCCCAATTCTTCCCATTCCCATTGAAACTTTTCAAATCCCTCTCAAAACTGTTGAAATCCTATTGAAAGTTTGAAACTTCTCTCTAGAATTTTTAAAATCCACTTCAAAATGTTTACAATTTCACGTCAAAATTGCTAAAATTCCAGTTGAAATTTTTTCAAAGTCCCTTAAAAATTTTCCAATTTTTGTCCCAATTCTTCCCATTCCCATTGAAACTTTTCAAATCCCTCTCAAAATTGTTGAAATTCTCTTGAAGCTTTTAAAATTCTCTCTAGAATTTTCAAAATCCATGTCCACATGTTTACAATTTCACGTCAAAAAATTGCTAAAATTCCAGTTGAAATTTTTTCAAAGTCCCTGAAAAATTTTCCAATTTTTGTCCCAATTCTTCCCATTCCCATTGAAACTTTTCAAATCCCTCTCAAAATTGTTGAAATTCTGTTGAAGCTTTTAAAATTCTCTCTAGAATTTTCAAAATCCACTTCAACATGTTTACAATTTCACGTCAAAATTTCTAAAATTCCAGTTGAAATTTTTTCAAAGTCCCTTAAAAATTTTCCAATTTTTGTCCCAATTCTTCCCATTCCCATTGAAACTTTTCAAATCCCTCTCAAAATTGTTGAAATTCTGTTGAAGCTTTTAAAATTCTCTCTAGAATTTTCAAAATCCATGGCCACATGTTTACAATTTCACGTAAAAAAATGGCTAAAATTCCAGTTGAAATTTTTTCAAAGTCCCTTAAAAATTTTCCAATTTTTGTCCCAATTCTTCCCATTCCCATTGAAACTTTTCAAATCCCTCTCAAAATTGTTGAAATTCTGTTGAAGCTTTTAAAATTCTCTCTAGAATTTTCAAAATCCATGTCCACATGTTTACAATTTCACGTCAAAAAATGGCTAAAATTCCAGTTGAAATTTTTTCAAAGTCCCTTAAAAATTTTCCAATTTTTGTCCCAATTCTTCCCATTCCCATTGAAACTTTTCAAATCCCTCTCAAAATTGTTGAAATTCTGTTGAAGCTTTTAAAATTCTCTCTAGAATTTTCAAAATCCATGGCCACATGTTTACAATTTCACGTCAAAAAATGGCTAAAATTCCAGTTGAAATTTTTTCAAAGTCCCTTAAAAATTTTCCAATTTTTGTCCCAATTCTTCCCATTCCCATTGAAACTTTTCAAATCCCTCTCAAAATTGTTGAAATTCTGTTGAAGCTTTTAAAATTCTCTCTAGAATTTTCAAAATCCATGTCCACATGTTTACAATTTCACGTCAAAAAATGGCTAAAATTCCAGTTGAAATTTTTTCAAAGTCCCTGAAAAATTTTCCAATTTTTGTCCCAATTCTTCCCATTCCCATTGAAACTTTTCAAATCCCTCTCAAAATTGTGGAAATTCTCTTGAAGCTTTTAAAATTCTCTCTAGAATTTTCAAAATCCATGTCCACATGTTTACAATTTCACGTCAAAAAATGGCTAAAATTCCAGTTGAAATTTTTTCAAAGTCCCTTAAAAATTTTCCAATTTTTGTCCCAATTCTTCCCATTCCCATTGAAACTTTTCAAATCCCTCTCAAAATTGTTGAAATTCTCTTGAAGCTTTTAAAATTCTCTCTAGAATTTTCAAAATCCATGTCCACATGTTTACAATTTCACGTCAAAAAATGGCTAAAATTCCAGTTGAAATTTTGTCAAAGTCCCTGAAAAATTTTCCAATTTTTGTCCCAATTCTTCCCATTCCCATTGAAACTTTTCAAATCCCTCTCAAAATTGTTGAAATTCTGTTGAAGCTTTTAAAATTCTCTCTAGAATTTTCAAAATCCATGGCCACATGTTTACAATTTCACGTCAAAATGGCTAAAATTCCAGTTGAAATTTTTTCAAAGTCCCTTAAAAATTTTCCAATTTTTGTCCCAATTCTTCCCATTCCCATTGAAACTTTTCAAATCCCTCTCAAAATTGTGGAAATTCTCTTGAAGCTTTTAAAATTCTCTCTAGAATTTTCAAAATCCACTTCAACATGTTTACAATTTCACGTCAAAATTGCTAAAATTCCAGTTGCAATTTTTTCAAAGTCCCTTAAAAATTTTCCAATTTTTGTCCCAATTCTTCCCATTCCCATTGAAACTTTTCAAATCCCTCTCAAAATTGTTGAAATTCTGTTGAAGCTTTTAAAATTCTCTCTAGAATTTTCAAAATCCACTTCAACATGTTTAAAATTTCACGTCAAAATTGCTAAAATTCCAGTTGCAATTTTTTCAAAGTCCCTTAAAAATTTTCCAATTTTTGTCCCAATTCTTCCCATTCCCATTGAAACTTTTCAAATCCCTCTCAAAATTGTTGAAATTCTGTTGAAGCTTTTAAAATTCTCTCTAGAATTTTCAAAATCCATGGCCACATGTTACAATTTCACGTCAAAATTGCTAAAATTCCAGTTGAAATTTTTTCAAAGTCCCTTCAAAATTTTCCAATTTTTGTCCCAATTCTTCCCATTCCCATTGAAACTTTTCAAATCCCTCTCAAAATTGTTGAAATTCTGTTGAAGCTTTTTAAAATTCTCTCTAGAATTTTCAAAATCCATGTCCACATGTTTACAATTTCACATAAAAAAATTGCTAAAATTCCAGTTGAAATTTTTTCAAAGTCCTTAAAAATTTTCCAATTTTTGTCCCAATTCTTCCCATTCCCATTGAAACTTTTCAAATCCTCTCAAAACTGTTGAAATCCTATTGAAAGTTTGAAACTTCTCTCTAGAATTTTCAAAATCCACTTCAAAATGTTTACAATTTCACGTCAAAATTGCTAAAATTCCAGTTGAAATTTTTTCAAAGTCCCTTAAAAATTTTCCAATTTTCGTCCCAATTCTTCCCATTCCCATTGAAACTTTTCAAATCCCTCTCAAAATTGTTGAAATTCTGTTGAAGCTTTTAAAATTCTCTCTAGAATTTTCAAAATCCATGGCCACATGTTTACAATTTCACGTGAAAAAAATTGCTAAAATTCCAGTTGAAATTTTTTCAAAGTCCCTTAAAAATTTCCAATTTTTGTCCCAATTCTTCCCATTCCCATTGAAACTTTTCAAATCCCTCTCAAAATTGTTGAAATTCTATTGAAGCTTTTAAAATTCTCTCTAGAATTTTCAAAATCCATGTCCACATGTTTACAATTTCACGTCAAAAAATTGCTAAAATTCCAGTTGAAATTTTTCAAAGTCCCTTAAAAATTTTCCAATTTTTGTCCCAATTCTTCCCATTCCCATTGAACTTTTCAAATCCCTCTCAAAATTGTTGAAATTCTGTTGAAGCTTTTAAAATTCTCTCTAGAATTTTCAAAATCCATGTCCACATGTTTACAATTTCACGTGAAAAAATTGCTAAAATTCCAGTTGAAATTTTTCAAAGTCCCTTCAAAATTTTCCAATTTTTGTCCCAATTCTTCCCATTCCCATTGAAACTTTTCAAATCCCTCTCAAAATTGTTGAAATTCTGTTGAAGCTTTTAAAATTCTCTCTAGAAATTTTCAAAATCCATGTCCACATGTTTACAATTTCACGTCAAAAAATGGCTAAAATTCCAGTTGAAATTTTTCAAAGTCCCTTAAAAATTTTCCAATTTTTGTCCCAATTCTTCCCCTTCCCATTGAAACTTTTCAAATCCCTCTCAAATTGTTGAAATTCTGTTGAAGCTTTTAAAATTCTCTCTAGAATTTTCAAAATCCATGGCCACATGTTTACAATTTCACGTCAAAAAATGGCTAAAATTCCAGTTGAAATTTTTTCAAAGTCCTTAAAAATTTTCCAATTTTGTCCCAATTCTTCCCATTCCCATTGAAACTTTTCAAATCCCTCTCAAAATTGTTGAAATTCTCTTGAAGCTTTTAAAATTCTCTCTAGAATTTTCAAAATCCATGGCCACATGTTTACAATTTCACGTCAAAAAATGGCTAAATTTCCAGTTGAAATTTTTTCAAAGTCCCTGAAAAATTTTCCAATTTTTGTCCCAATTCTTCCCATTCCCATTGAAACTTTTCAAATCCCTCTCAAAATTGTTGAAATTCTCTTGAAGCTTTTAAAATTCTCTCTAGAATTTTCAAAATCCATGTCCACATGTTTATAATTTCACATAAAAAAATTGCTAAAATTCCAGTTGAAATTTTGTCAAAGTCCCTGAAAAATTTTCCAATTTTTGTCCCAATTCTTCCCATTCCCATTGAAACTTTTCAAATCCCTCTCAAAATTGTTGAAATTCTGTTGAAGCTTTTAAAATTCTCTCTAGAATTTTCAAAATCCATGTCCACATGTTTACAATTTCACGTCGAAAAATTGCTAAAATTCCAGTTGAAATTTTTTCAAAGTCCCTTAAAAATTTTCCAATTTTTGTCCCAATTCTTCCCATTCCCATTGAAACTTTTCAAATCCCTCTCAAAATTGTTGAAATTCTCTTGAAGCTTTTAAAATTCTCTCTAGAATTTTCAAAATCCATGTCCACATGTTTATAATTTCACATAAAAAAATTGCTAAAATTCCAGTTGCAATTTTTTCAAAGTCCCTTAAAAATTTTCCAATTTTTGTCCCAATTCTTCCCATTCCCATTGAAACTTTTCAAATCCCTCTCAAAATTGTTGAAATTCTGTTGAAGCTTTTAAAATTCTCTCTAGAATTTTCAAAATCCATGGCCACATGTTTACAATTTCACGTGAAAAAATTGCTAAAATTCCAGTTGAAATTTTTTCAAAGTCCCTTAAAAATTTTCCAATTTTTGTCCCAATTCTTCCCATTCCCATTGAAACTTTTCAAATCCCTCTCAAAATTGTTGAAATTCTGTTGAAGCTTTTAAAATTCTCTCTAGAATTTTCAAAATCCATGTCCACATTTTTACAATTTCACGTCAAAATTGCTAAAATTCCAGTTGAAATTTTTTCAAAGTTCCTTAAAAATTTTCCAATTTTTGTCCCAATTCTTCCCATTCCCATTGAAACTTTTCAAATCCCTCTCAAAATTGTTGAAATTCTGTTGAAGCTTTTAAAATTCTCTCTAGAATTTTCAAAATCCATGGCCACATGTTTACAATTTCACGTCAAAAAATGGCTAAAATTCCAGTTGAAATTTTTTCAAAGTCCCTGAAAAATTTTCCAATTTTTGTCCCAATTCTTCCCATTCCCATTGAAACTTTTCAAATCCCTCTCAAAATTGTTGAAATTCTCTTGAAGCTTTTAAAATTCTCTCTAGAATTTTCAAAATCCATGTCCACATGTTTATAATTTCACATAAAAAAATTGCTAAAATTCCAGTTGAAATTTTTTCAAAGTCCCTGAAAAATTTTCCAATTTTTGTCCCAATTCTTCCCATTCCCATTGAAACTTTTCAAATCCCTCTCAAAATTGTTGAAATTCTCTTGAAGCTTTTAAAATTCTCTCTAGAATTTTCAAAATCCATGTCCACATGTTTACAATTTCACGTCAAAAAAATGGCTAAAATTCCAGTTGAAATTTTTTCAAAGTCCCTGAAAAATTTTCCAATTTTTGTCCCAATTCTTCCCATTCCCATTGAAACTTTTCAAATCCCTCTCAAAATTGTGGAAATTCTGTTGAAGCTTTTAAAATTCTCTCTAGAATTTTCAAAATCCATGTCCACATGTTTATAATTTCACATAAAAAAATTGCTAAAATTCCAGTTGAAAATTTTTCAAAGTCCCTTAAAAATTTTCCAATTTTTGTCCCAATTCTTCCCATTCCCATTGAAACTTTTCAAATCCCTCTCAAAATTGTTGAAATTCTGTTGAAGCTTTTAAAATTCTCTCTAGAATTTTCAAAATCCATGGCCACATGTTTACAATTTCACGTCAAAAAATGGCTAAAATTCCAGTTGAAATTTTTTCAAAGTCCCTTAAAAATTTTCCAATTTTTGTCCCAATTCTTCCCATTCCCATTGAAACTTTTCAAATCCCTCTCAAAATTGTTGAAATTCTCTTGAAGCTTTTAAAATTCTCTCTAGAATTTTCAAAATCCATGTCCACATGTTTACAATTTCACGTCAAAAAATGGCTAAAATTCCAGTTGAAATTTTGTCAAAGTCCCTGAAAAATTTTCCAATTTTTGTCCCAATTCTTCCCATTCCCATTGAAACTTTTCAAATCCCTCTCAAAATTGTTGAAATTCTGTTGAAGCTTTTAAAATTCTCTCTAGAATTTTCAAAATCCATGTCCACATGTTTACAATTTCACGTCAAAAAATGGCTAAAATTCCAGTTGAAATTTTTTCAAAGTCCCTTAAAAATTTTCCAATTTTTGTCCCAATTCTTCCCATTCCCATTGAAACTTTTCAAATCCCTCTCAAAATTGTTGAAATTCTGTTGAAGCTTTTAAAATTCTCTCTAGAATTTTCAAAATCCATGGCCACATGTTTACAATTTCACATAAAAAAATTGCTAAAATGCCAGTTGAAATTTTTTCAAAGTCCCTTAAAAATTTTCCAATTTTTGTCCCAATTCTTCCCATTCCCATTGAAACTTTTCTAATCCCTCTCAAAATTGTTGAAATTCTGTTGAAGCTTTTAAAATTCTCTCTAGAATTTTCAAAATCCATGTCCACATGTTTACAATTTCACGTAAAAAAATGGCTAAAATTCCAGTTGAAATTTTTTCAAAGTCCCTTAAAAATTTTCCAATTTTTGTCCCAATTCTTCCCATTCCCATTGAAACTTTTCAAATCCCTCTCAAAATTGTTGAAATTCTCTTGAAGCTTTTAAAATTCTCTCTAGAATTTTCAAAATCCATGGCCACATGTTTACAATTTCACGTCAAAAAATGGCTAAAATTCCAGTTGAAATTTTTTCAAAGTCCCTGAAAAATTTTCCAATTTTTGTCCCAATTCTTCCCATTCCCATTGAAACTTTTCAAATCCCTCTCAAAATTGTTGAAATTCTGTTGAAGCTTTTAAAATTCTCTCTAGAATTTTCAAAATCCATGGCCACATGTTTACAATTTCACGTCAAAAAATGGCTAAAATTCCAGTTGAAATTTTTTCAAAGTCCCTTAAAAATTTTCCAATTTTTGTCCCAATTCTTCCCATTCCCATTGAAACTTTTCAAATCCCTCTCAAAATTGTGGAAATTCTCTTGAAGCTTTTAAAATTCTCTCTAGAATTTTCAAAATCCATGTCCACATGTTTACAATTTCACATAAAAAAATTGCTAAAATTCCAGTTGAAATTTTTTCAAAGTCCCTTAAAAATTTTCCAATTTTTGTCCCAATTCTTCCCATTCCCATTGAAACTTTTCAAATCCCTCTCAAAACTGTTGAAATCCTATTGAAAGTTTGAAACTTCTCTCTAGAATTTTTAAAATCCACTTCAAAATGTTTACAATTTCACGTCAAAATTGCTAAAATTCCAGTTGAAATTTTTTCAAAGTCCCTTAAAAATTTTCCAATTTTTGTCCCAATTCTTCCCATTCCCATTGAAACTTTTCAAATCCCTCTCAAAATTGTTGAAATTCTCTTGAAGCTTTTAAAATTCTCTCTAGAATTTTC
Organism: Streptopelia decaocto; assembly: GCF_964273445.1. NCBI lineage: Eukaryota > Metazoa > Chordata > Aves > Columbiformes > Columbidae > Streptopelia > Streptopelia decaocto. The sequence continues at coordinate 22,344 of NW_028115221.1, forward strand.
AAAATCCACTTCAACATGTTTACAATTTCACGTCAAAATTGCTAAAATTCCAGTTGAAATTTTTTCAAAGTCCCTTAAAAATTTTCCAATTTTTGTCCCAATTCTTCCCATTCCCATTGAAACTTTTCAAATCCCTCTCAAAATTGTTGAAATTCTGTTGAAGCTTTTAAAATTCTCTCTAGAATTTTCAAAATCCATGGCCACATGTTTACAATTTCACGTCAAAAAATGGCTAAAATTCCAGTTGAAATTTTTTCAAAGTCCCTTAAAAATTTTCCAATTTTTGTCCCAATTCTTCCCATTCCCATTGAAACTTTTCAAATCCCTCTCAAAATTGTTGAAATTCTGTTGAAGCTTTTAAAATTCTCTCTAGAATTTTCAGAATCCATGTCCACATGTTTACAATTTCACGTCAAAAAATGGCTAAAATTCCAGTTGAAATTTTTTCAAAGTCCCTTAAAAATTTTCCAATTTTTGTCCCAATTCTTCCCATTCCCATTTAAACTCTTGAAATCCCTCTCAAAATTTTGGAAATCCTGTTGAAAGTTTGAAACTTCTCTCTAGAATTTTCAAAATCCACTTCAACATGTCTACATTTTCACGTCAAAATTGCTAAAATGCCAGTTGAAATTTTTTCAAAGTCCCTTAAAAACTTTCCAATTTTCGTCTCAATTCTTCCCATTCCCATTGAAACTTTTCAAATCCTTCTCAAAACTGTTGAAATTCTGTTGAAGCTTTTAAAATTCTCTCTAGAATTTTCAAAATCCACTTCAACATGTTTACAATTTCACATCAAAATTGCTAAAATTCCAGTTGCAATTTTTTCAAAGTCCCTTCAAAATTTTCCAATTTTCGTCCCAATTCTTCCCATTCCCATTGAAACTTTTCAAATCCCTCTCAAAATTGTTGAAATTCTGTTGAAGCTTTTAAAATTCTCTCTAGAATTTTCAAAATCCATGTCCACATGTTTACAATTTCACGTCAAAAAATTGCTAAAATTCCAGTTGAAATTTTGTCAAAGTCCCTTAAAAATTTTCCAATTTTTGTCCCAATTCTTCCCATTCCCATTGAAACTTTTCAAATCCCTCTCAAAATTGTTGAAATTCTGTTGAAGCTTTTAAAATTCTCTCTAGAATTTTCAAAATCCACTTCAACATGTTTACAATTTCACGTCAAAATTGCTAAAATTCCAGTTGAAATTTTTTCAAAGTCCCTTAAAAATTTTCCAATTTTTGTCCCAATTCTTCCCATTCCCATTGAAACTTTTCAAATCCCTCTCAAAATTGTTGAAATTCTGTTGAAGCTTTTAAAATTCTCTCTAGAATTTTCAAAATCCATGGCCACATGTTTACAATTTCACGTCAAAAAATGGCTAAAATTCCAGTTGAAATTTTTTCAAAGTCCCTTAAAAATTTTCCAATTTTTGTCCCAATTCTTCCCATTCCCATTGAAACTTTTCAAATCCCTCTCAAAATTGTGGAAATTCTCTTGAAGCTTTTAAAATTCTCTCTAGAATTTTCAAAATCCATGTCCACATGTTTACAATTTCACGTCAAAAAATTGCTAAAATTCCAGTTGAAATTTTTTCAAAGTCCCTTCAAAATTTTCCAATTTTTGTCCCAATTCTTCCCATTCCCATTGAAACTTTTCAAATCCCTCTCAAAATTGTTGAAATTCTGTTGAAGCTTTTAAAATTCTCTCTAGAATTTTCAAAATCCATGGCCACATGTTTACAATTTCACGTCAAAAAATGGCTAAAATTCCAGTTGAAATTTTTTCAAAGTCCCTTAAAAATTTTCCAATTTTTGTCCCAATTCTTCCCATTCCCATTGAAACTTTTCAAATCCCTCTCAAAATTGTTGAAATTCTGTTGAAGCTTTTAAAATTCTCTCTAGAATTTTCAAAATCCATGGCCACATGTTTACAATTTCACGTCAAAAAATGGCTAAAATTCCAGTTGAAATTTTTTCAAAGTCCCTTAAAAATTTTCCAATTTTTGTCCCAATTCTTCCCATTCCCATTGAAACTTTTCAAATCCCTCTCAAAATTGTTGAAATTCTGTTGAAGCTTTTAAAATTCTCTCTAGAATTTTCAAAATCCATGTCCACATGTTTACAATTTCACGTAAAAAAATGGCTAAAATTCCAGTTGAAATTTTTTCAAAGTCCCTTAAAAATTTTCCAATTTTTGTCCCAATTCTTCCCATTCCCATTGAAACTTTTCAAATCCCTCTCAAAATTGTTGAAATTCTGTTGAAGCTTTTAAAATTCTCTCTAGAATTTTCAAAATCCATGTCCACATGTTTACAATTTCACGTCAAAAAATGGCTAAAATTCCAGTTGAAATTTTTTCAAAGTCCCTTAAAAATTTTCCAATTTTTGTCCCAATTCTTCCCATTCCCATTGAAACTTTTCAAATCCCTCTCAAAATTGTTGAAATTCTCTTGAAGCTTTTAAAATTCTCTCTAGAATTTTCAAAATCCATGTCCACATGTTTACAATTTCACGTCAAAAAATGGCTAAAATTCCAGTTGAAATTTTGTCAAAGTCCCTGAAAAATTTTCCAATTTTTGTCCCAATTCTTCCCATTCCCATTGAAACTTTTCAAATCCCTCTCAAAATTGTTGAAATTCTGTTGAAGCTTTTAAAATTCTCTCTAGAATTTTCAAAATCCACTTCAACATGTTTAAAATTTCACGTCAAAATGGCTAAAATTCCAGTTGAAATTTTTTCAAAGTCCCTTAAAAATTTTCCAATTTTTGTCCCAATTCTTCCCATTCCCATTGAAACTTTTCAAATCCCTCTCAAAATTGTTGAAATTCTGTTGAAGCTTTTAAAATTCTCTCTAGAATTTTCAAAATCCACTTCAACATGTTTACAATTTCACGTCAAAATTGCTAAAATTCCAGTTGCAATTTTTTCAAAGTCCCTTAAAAATTTTCCAATTTTTGTCCCAATTCTTCCCATTCCCATTGAAACTTTTCAAATCCCTCTCAAAATTGTTGAAATTCTGTTGAAGCTTTTAAAATTCTCTCTAGAATTTTCAAAATCCATGGCCACATGTTTACAATTTCACGTCAAAATTGCTAAAATTCCAGTTGAAATTTTTTCAAAGTCCCTTCAAAATTTTCCAATTTTTGTCCCAATTCTTCCCATTCCCATTGAAACTTTTCAAATCCCTCTCAAAATTGTTGAAATTCTGTTGAAGCTTTTAAAATTCTCTCTAGAATTTTCAAAATCCATGTCCACATGTTTACAATTTCACATAAAAAAATTGCTAAAATTCCAGTTGAAATTTTTTCAAAGTCCCTTAAAAATTTTCCAATTTTTGTCCCAATTCTTCCCATTCCCATTGAAACTTTTCAAATCCCTCTCAAAACTGTTGAAATCCTATTGAAAGTTTGAAACTTCTCTCTAGAATTTTCAAAATCCACTTCAAAATGTTTACAATTTCACGTCAAAATTGCTAAAATTCCAGTTGAAATTTTTTCAAAGTCCCTTAAAAATTTTCCAATTTTCGTCCCAATTCTTCCCATTCCCATTGAAACTTTTCAAATCCCTCTCAAAATTGTTGAAATTCTGTTGAAGCTTTTAAAATTCTCTCTAGAATTTTCAAAATCCATGGCCACATGTTTACAATTTCACGTGAAAAAATTGCTAAAATTCCAGTTGAAATTTTTTCAAAGTCCCTTAAAAATTTTCCAATTTTTGTCCCAATTCTTCCCATTCCCATTGAAACTTTTCAAATCCCTCTCAAAATTGTTGAAATTCTATTGAAGCTTTTAAAATTCTCTCTAGAATTTTCAAAATCCATGTCCACATGTTTACAATTTCACGTCAAAAAATTGCTAAAATTCCAGTTGAAATTTTTTCAAAGTCCCTTAAAAATTTTCCAATTTTTGTCCCAATTCTTCCCATTCCCATTGAAACTTTTCAAATCCCTCTCAAAATTGTTGAAATTCTGTTGAAGCTTTTAAAATTCTCTCTAGAATTTTCAAAATCCATGTCCACATGTTTACAATTTCACGTCAAAAAATTGCTAAAATTCCAGTTGAAATTTTTTCAAAGTCCCTGAAAAATTTTCCAATTTTTGTCCCAATTCTTCCCATTCCCATTGAAACTTTTCAAATCCCTCTCAAAATTGTGGAAATTCTGTTGAAGCTTTTAAAATTCTCTCTAGAATTTTCAAAATCCATGTCCACATGTTTATAATTTCACATAAAAAAATTGCTAAAATTCCAGTTGAAAATTTTTCAAAGTCCCTTAAAAATTTTCCAATTTTTGTCCCAATTCTTCCCATTCCCATTGAAACTTTTCAAATCCCTCTCAAAATTGTTGAAATTCTGTTGAAGCTTTTAAAATTCTCTCTAGAATTTTCAAAATCCATGTCCACATGTTTATAATTTCACGTCAAAAAATGGCTAAAATTCCAGTTGAAATTTTTTCAAAGTCCCTTAAAAATTTTCCAATTTTTGTCCCAATTCTTCCCATTCCCATTGAAACTTTTCAAATCCCTCTCAAAATTGTTGAAATTCTCTTGAAGCTTTTAAAATTCTCTCTAGAATTTTCAAAATCCATGTCCACATGTTTACAATTTCACGTCAAAAAATGGCTAAAATTCCAGTTGAAATTTTTTCAAAGTCCCTTAAAAATTTTCCAATTTTTGTCCCAATTCTTCCCATTCCCATTGAAACTTTTCAAATCCCTCTCAAAATTGTTGAAATTCTGTTGAAGCTTTTAAAATTCTCTCTAGAATTTTCAAAATCCATGTCCACATGTTTACAATTTCACGTCAAAAAATGGCTAAAATTCCAGTTGAAATTTTTTCAAAGTCCCTTAAAAATTTTCCAATTTTTGTCCCAATTCTTCCCATTCCCATTGAAACTTTTCAAATCCCTCTCAAAATTGTTGAAATTCTGTTGAAGCTTTTAAAATTCTCTCTAGAATTTTCAGAATCCATGTCCACATGTTTACAATTTCACGTCAAAAAATGGCTAAAATTCCAGTTGAAATTTTTTCAAAGTCCCTTAAAAATTTTCCAATTTTTGTCCCAATTCTTCCCATTCCCATTGAAACTCTTGAAATCCCTCTCAAAATTTTGGAAATCCTGTTGAAAGTTTGAAACTTCTCTCTAGAATTTTCAAAATCCACTTCAACATGTCTACATTTTCACGTCAAAATTGCTAAAATGCCAGTTGAAATTTTTTCAAAGTCCCTTAAAAACTTTCCAATTTTCGTCTCAATTCTTCCCATTCCCATTGAAACTTTTCAAATCCCTCTCAAAATTGTTGAAATTCTGTTGAAGCTTTTAAAATTCTCTCTAGAATTTTCAAAATCCATGTCCACATGTTTACAATTTCACATAAAAAAATTGCTAAAATTCCAGTTGAAATTTTTTCAAAGTCCCTTAAAAATTTTCCAATTTTTGTCCCAATTCTTCCCATTCCCATTGAAACTTTTCAAATCCCTCTCAAAACTGTTGAAATCCTATTGAAAGTTTGAAACTTCTCTCTAGAATTTTCAAAATCCACTTCAAAATGTTTACAATTTCACGTCAAAATTGCTAAAATTCCAGTTGAAATTTTTTCAAAGTCCCTTAAAAATTTTCCAATTTTCGTCCCAATTCTTCCCATTCCCATTGAAACTTTTCAAATCCCTCTCAAAATTGTTGAAATTCTGTTGAAGCTTTTAAAATTCTCTCTAGAATTTTCAAAATCCATGGCCACATGTTTACAATTTCACGTGAAAAAATTGCTAAAATTCCAGTTGAAATTTTTTCAAAGTCCCTTAAAAATTTTCCAATTTTCGTCCCAATTCTTCCCATTCCCATTGAAACTTTTCAAATCCCTCTCAAAATTGTTGAAATTCTGTTGAAGCTTTTAAAATTCTCTCTAGAATTTTCAAAATCCATGTCCACATGTTTACAATTTCACGTCAAAAAATTGCTAAAATTCCAGTTGAAATTTTTTCAAAGTCCCTGAAAAATTTTCCAATTTTTGTCCCAATTCTTCCCATTCCCATTGAAACTTTTCAAATCCCTCTCAAAATTGTGGAAATTCTGTTGAAGCTTTTAAAATTCTCTCTAGAATTTTCAAAATCCATGTCCACATGTTTATAATTTCACATAAAAAAATTGCTAAAATTCCAGTTGAAAATTTTTCAAAGTCCCTTAAAAATTTTCCAATTTTTGTCCCAATTCTTCCCATTCCCATTGAAACTTTTCAAATCCCTCTCAAAATTGTTGAAATTCTCTTGAAGCTTTTAAAATTCTCTCTAGAATTTTCAAAATCCATGTCCACATGTTTATAATTTCACGTCAAAAAATGGCTAAAATTCCAGTTGAAATTTTTTCAAAGTCCCTTAAAAATTTTCCAATTTTTGTCCCAATTCTTCCCATTCCCATTGAAACTTTTCTAATCCCTCTCAAAATTGTTGAAATTCTCTTGAAGCTTTTAAAATTCTCTCTAGAATTTTCAAAATCCATGGCCACATGTTTACAATTTCACGTCAAAAAATGGCTAAAATTCCAGTTGAAATTTTTTCAAAGTCCCTTAAAAATTTTCCAATTTTTGTCCCAATTCTTCCCATTCCCATTGAAACTTTTCAAATCCCTCTCAAAATTGTTGAAATTCTGTTGAAGCTTTTAAAATTCTCTCTAGAATTTTCAAAATCCATGTCCACATGTTTACAATTTCACGTCAAAAAATGGCTAAAATTCCAGTTGAAATTTTTTCAAAGTCCCTTAAAAATTTTCCAATTTTTGTCCCAATTCTTCCCATTCCCATTGAAACTTTTCAAATCCCTCTCAAAATTGTTGAAATTCTGTTGAAGCTTTTAAAATTCTCTCTAGAATTTTCAAAATCCATGGCCACATGTTTACAATTTCACATAAAAAAATTGCTAAAATGCCAGTTGAAATTTTTTCAAAGTCCCTTAAAAATTTTCCAATTTTTGTCCCAATTCTTCCCATTCCCATTGAAACTTTTCAAATCCCTCTCAAAATTGTTGAAATTCTGTTGAAGCTTTTAAAATTCTCTCTAGAATTTTCAAAATCCATGTCCACATGTTTACAATTTCACGTAAAAAAATGGCTAAAATTCCAGTTGAAATTTTTTCAAAGTCCCTTAAAAATTTTCCAATTTTTGTCCCAATTCTTCCCATTCCCATTGAAACTTTTCAAATCCCTCTCAAAATTGTTGAAATTCTGTTGAAGCTTTTAAAATTCTCTCTAGAATTTTCAAAATCCATGGCCACATGTTTACAATTTCACGTCAAAAAATGGCTAAAATTCCAGTTGAAATTTTTTCAAAGTCCCTTAAAAATTTTCCAATTTTTGTCCCAATTCTTCCCATTCCCATTGAAACTTTTCAAATCCCTCTCAAAATTGTTGAAATTCTGTTGAAGCTTTTAAAATTCTCTCTAGAATTTTCAAAATCCATGGCCACATGTTTACAATTTCACGTCAAAAAATGGCTAAAATTCCAGTTGAAATTTTTTCAAAGTCCCTTAAAAATTTTCCAATTTTTGTCCCAATTCTTCCCATTCCCATTGAAACTTTTCAAATCCCTCTCAAAATTGTGGAAATTCTCTTGAAGCTTTTAAAATTCTCTCTAGAATTTTCAAAATCCATGTCCACATGTTTACAATTTCACATAAAAAAATTGCTAAAATTCCAGTTGAAATTTTTTCAAAGTCCCTTAAAAATTTTCCAATTTTTGTCCCAATTCTTCCCATTCCCATTGAAACTTTTCAAATCCCTCTCAAAATTGTTGAAATTCTGTTGAAGCTTTTAAAATTCTCTCTAGAATTTTCAAAATCCATGGCCACATGTTTACAATTTCACGTCAAAAAATGGCTAAAATTCCAGTTGAAATTTTTTCAAAGTCCCTTAAAAATTTTCCAATTTTTGTCCCAATTCTTCCCATTCCCATTGAAACTTTTCAAATCCCTCTCAAAATTGTTGAAATTCTGTTGAAGCTTTTAAAATTCTCTCTAGAATTTTCAGAATCCATGTCCACATGTTTACAATTTCACGTCAAAAAATGGCTAAAATTCCAGTTGAAATTTTTTCAAAGTCCCTTAAAAATTTTCCAATTTTTGTCCCAATTCTTCCCATTCCCATTGAAACTCTTGAAATCCCTCTCAAAATTTTGGAAATCCTGTTGAAAGTTTGAAACTTCTCTCTAGAATTTTCAAAATCCACTTCAACATGTCTACATTTTCACGTCAAAATTGCTAAAATGCCAGTTGCAATTTTTTCAAAGTCCCTTAAAAATTTTCCAATTTTCGTCTCAATTCTTCCCATTCCCATTGAAACTTTTCAAATCCCTCTCAAAATTGTTGAAATTCTGTTGAAGCTTTTAAAATTCTCTCTAGAATTTTCAAAATCCATGTCCACATGTTTACAATTTCACGTCAAAAAATTGCTAAAATTCCAGTTGAAATTTTGTCAAAGTCCCTTAAAAATTTTCCAATTTTTGTCCCAATTCTTCCCATTCCCATTGAAACTTTTCAAATCCCTCTCAAAATTGTTGAAATTCTGTTGAAGCTTTTAAAATTCTCTCTAGAATTTTCAAAATCCATGTCCACATGTTTACAATTTCACGTCAAAAAATTGCTAAAATTCCAGTTGAAATTTTTTCAAAGTCCCTTCAAAATTTTCCAATTTTTGTCCCAATTCTTCCCATTCCCATTGAAACTTTTGAAGTCCCTCTCAAAATTGTGGAAATTCTGTTGAAGCTTTTAAAATTCTCTCTAGAATTTTCAAAATCCATGTCCACATGTTTACAATTTCACGTCAAAAAATGGCTAAAATTCCAGTTGAAATTTTTTCAAAGTCCCTTAAAAATTTTCCAATTTTTGTCCCAATTCTTCCCATTCCCATTGAAACTTTTCAAATCCCTCTCAAAATTGTTGAAATTCTCTTGAAGCTTTTAAAATTCTCTCTAGAATTTTCAAAATCCATGTCCACATGTTTACAATTTCACGTCAAAAAATGGCTAAAATTCCAGTTGAAATTTTGTCAAAGTCCCTGAAAAATTTTCCAATTTTTGTCCCAATTCTTCCCATTCCCATTGAAACTTTTCAAATCCCTCTCAAAATTGTTGAAATTCTGTTGAAGCTTTTAAAATTCTCTCTAGAATTTTCAAAATCCACTTCAACATGTTTACAATTTCATGTCAAAATTGCTAAAATTCCAGTTGAAATTTTTTCAAAGTCCCTTAAAAATTTTCCAATTTTTGTCCCAATTCTTCCCATTCCCATTGAAACTTTTCAAATCCCTCTCAAAATTGTGGAAATTCTGTTGAAGCTTTTAAAATTCTCTCTAGAATTTTCAAAATCCATGTCCACATGTTTACAATTTCACGTCAAAAAATGGCTAAAATTCCAGTTGAAATTTTTTCAAAGTCCCTGAAAAATTTTCCAATTTTTGTCCCAATTCTTCCATTCCCATTGAAACTTTTCAAATCCCTCTCAAAATTGTTGAAATTCTGTTGAAGCTTTTAAAATTCTCTCTAGAATTTTCAAAATCCATGTCCACATGTTTACAATTTCACGTCAAAAAATGGCTAAAATTCCAGTTGAAATTTTTTCAAAGTCCCTTAAAAATTTTCCAATTTTTGTCCCAATTCTTCCCATTCCCATTGAAACTTTTCAAATCCCTCTCAAAATTCTGGAAATTCTGTTGAAGCTTTTAAAATTCTCTCTAGAATTTTCAAAATCCATGTCCACATGTTTATAATTTCACATAAAAAAATTACTAAAATTCCAGTTGAAATTTTTTCAAAGTCCCTTCAAAATTTTCCAATTTTTGTCCCAATTCTTCCCATTCCCATTGAAACTTTTCAAATCCCTCTCAAAATTGTTGAAATTCTGTTGAAGCTTTTAAAATTCTCTCTAGAATTTTCAAAATCCATGGCCACATGTTTACAATTTCACGTGAAAAAATTGCTAAAATTCCAGCTGAAATTTTTTCAAAGTCCCTTCAAAATTTTCCAATTTTTGTCCCAATTCTTCCCATTCCCATTGAAACTTTTCAAATCCCTCTCAAAATTGTTGAAATTCTGTTGAAGCTTTTAAAATTCTCTCTAGAATTTTCAAAATCCATGTCCACATGTTTACAATTTCACGTCAAAATTGCTAAAATTCCAGTTGAAATTTTTTCAAAGTCCCTTAAAAATTTTCCAATTTTTGTCCCAATTCTTCCCATTCCCATTGAAACTTTTCAAATCCCTCTCAAAATTGTTGAAATTCTGTTGAAGCTTTTAAAATTCTCTCTAGAATTTTCAAAATCCATGGCCACATGTTTACAATTTCACGTCAAAAAATTGCTAAAATGCCAGTTGAAATTTTTTCAAAGTCCCTTAAAAATTTTCCAATTTTTGTCCCAATTCTTCCCATTCCCATTGAAACTTTTCAAATCCCTCTCAAAATTGTTGAAATTCTGTTGAAGCTTTTAAAATTCTCTCTAGAATTTTCAAAATCCATGTCCACATGTTTACAATTTCACGTAAAAAAATGGCTAAAATTCCAGTTGAAATTTTTTCAAAGTCCCTTAAAAATTTTCCAATTTTTGTCCCAATTCTTCCCATTCCCATTGAAACTTTTCAAATCCCTCTCAAAATTGTTGAAATTCTGTTGAAGCTTTTAAAATTCTCTCTAGAATTTTCAAAATCCATGTCCACATGTTTACAATTTCACGTCAAAAAATGGCTAAAATTCCAGTTGAAATTTTTTCAAAGTCCCTTAAAAATTTTCCAATTTTTGTCCCAATTCTTCCCATTCCCATTGAAACTTTTCAAATCCCTCTCAAAATTGTTGAAATTCTCTTGAAGCTTTTAAAATTCTCTCTAGAATTTTCAAAATCCATGGCCACATGTTTACAATTTCACGTCAAAAAATGGCTAAAATTCCAGTTGAAATTTTTTCAAAGTCCCTTAAAAATTTTCCAATTTTTGTCCCAATTCTTCCCATTCCCATTGAAACTTTTCAAATCCCTCTCAAAATTGTGGAAATTCTCTTGAAGCTTTTAAAATTCTCTCTAGAATTTTCAGAATCCATGTCCACATGTTTACAATTTCACGTCAAAAAATGGCTAAAATTCCAGTTGAAATTTTTTCAAAGTCCCTTAAAAATTTTCCAATTTTTGTCCCAATTCTTCCCATTCCCATTGAAACTCTTGAAATCCCTCTCAAAATTTTGGAAATCCTGTTGAAAGTTTGAAACTTCTCTCTAGAATTTTCAAAATCCACTTCAACATGTCTACATTTTCACGTCAAAATTGCTAAAATGCCAGTTGAAATTTTTTCAAAGTCCCTTAAAAACTTTCCAATTTTCGTCTCAATTCTTCCCATTCCCATTGAAACTTTTCAAATCCTTCTCAAAACTGTTGAAATTCTGTTGAAGCTTTTAAAATTCTCTCTAGAATTTTCAAAATCCACTTCAACATGTTTACAATTTCACATCAAAATTGCTAAAATTCCAGTTGCAATTTTTTCAAAGTCCCTTCAAAATTTTCCAATTTTCGTCCCAATTCTTCCCATTCCCATTGAAACTTTTCAAATCCCTCTCAAAATTGTTGAAATTCTGTTGAAGCTTTTAAAATTCTCTCTAGAATTTTCAAAATCCATGTCCACATGTTTACAATTTCACGTCAAAAAATGGCTAAAATTCCAGTTGCAATTTTTTCAAAGTCCCTTAAAAATTTTCCAATTTTTGTCCCAATTCTTCCCATTCCCATTGAAACTTTTCAAATCCCTCTCAAAATTGTTGAAATTCTGTTGAAGCTTTTAAAATTCTCTCTAGAATTTTCAAAATCCATGTCCACATGTTTACAATTTCACGTCAAAAAATGGCTAAAATTCCAGTTGAAATTTTTTCAAAGTCCCTTCAAAATTTTCCAATTTTTGTCCCAATTCTTCCCATTCCCATTGAAACTTTTCAAATCCCTCTCAAAATTGTTGAAATTCTGTTGAAGCTTTTAAAATTCTCTCTAGAATTTTCAAAATCCATGTCCACATGTTTACAATTTCACGTCAAAATTGCTAAAATTCCAGTTGAAATTTTTTCAAAGTCCCTTAAAAATTTTCCAATTTTTGTCCCAATTCTTCCCATTCCCATTGAAACTTTTCAAATCCCTCTCAAAATTGTTGAAATTCTGTTGAAGCTTTTAAAATTCTCTCTAGAATTTTCAAAATCCATGGCCACATGTTTACAATTTCACGTCAAAAAATGGCTAAAATGCCAGTTGAAATTTTTTCAAAGTCCCTTAAAAATTTTCCAATTTTTGTCCCAATTCTTCCCATTCCCATTGAAACTTTTCAAATCCCTCTCAAAATTGTTGAAATTCTGTTGAAGCTTTTAAAATTCTCTCTAGAATTTTCAAAATCCATGTCCACATGTTTACAATTTCACGTAAAAAAATGGCTAAAATTCCAGTTGAAATTTTTTCAAAGTCCCTTAAAAATTTTCCAATTTTTGTCCCAATTCTTCCCATTCCCATTGAAACTTTTCAAATCCCTCTCAAAATTGTTGAAATTCTGTTGAAGCTTTTAAAATTCTCTCTAGAATTTTCAAAATCCATGTCCACATGTTTACAATTTCACGTCAAAAAATGGCTAAAATTCCAGTTGAAATTTTTTCAAAGTCCCTTAAAAATTTTCCAATTTTTGTCCCAATTCTTCCCATTCCCATTGAAACTTTTCAAATCCCTCTCAAAATTGTTGAAATTCTCTTGAAGCTTTTAAAATTCTCTCTAGAATTTTCAAAATCCATGGCCACATGTTTACAATTTCACGTCAAAAAATGGCTAAAATTCCAGTTGAAATTTTTTCAAAAGTCCCTGAAAAATTTTCCAATTTTTGTCCCAATTCTTCCCATTCCCATTGAAACTTTTCAAATCCCTCTCAAAATTGTTGAAATTCTCTTGAAGCTTTTAAAATTCTCTCTAGAATTTTCAAAATCCATGTCCACATGTTTACAATTTCACGTCAAAAAATGGCTAAAATTCCAGTTGAAATTTTTTCAAAGTCCCTGAAAAATTTTCCAATTTTTGTCCCAATTCTTCCCATTCCCATTGAAACTTTTCAAATCCCTCTCAAAATTGTTGAAATTCTGTTGAAGCTTTTAAAATTCTCTCTAGAATTTTCAAAATCCATGTCCACATGTTTACAATTTCACGTCAAAAAATTGCTAAAATTCCAGTTGAAATTTTTTCAAAGTCCCTGAAAAATTTTCCAATTTTTGTCCCAATTCTTCCCATTCCCATTGAAACTTTTCAAATCCCTCTCAAAATTGTGGAAATTCTGTTGAAGCTTTTAAAATTCTCTCTAGAATTTTCAAAATCCATGTCCACATGTTTATAATTTCACATAAAAAAATTGCTAAAATTCCAGTTGAAAATTTTTCAAAGTCCCTTAAAAATTTTCCAATTTTTGTCCCAATTCTTCCCATTCCCATTGAAACTTTTCAAATCCCTCTCAAAATTGTTGAAATTCTCTTGAAGCTTTTAAAATTCTCTCTAGAATTTTCAAAATCCATGTCCACATGTTTATAATTTCACGTCAAAAAATGGCTAAAATTCCAGTTGAAATTTTTTCAAAGTCCCTTAAAAATTTTCCAATTTTTGTCCCAATTCTTCCCATTCCCATTGAAACTTTTCAAATCCCTCTCAAAATTGTTGAAATTCTCTTGAAGCTTTTAAAATTCTCTCTAGAATTTTCAAAATCCATGTCCACATGTTTACAATTTCACGTCAAAAAATGGCTAAAATTCCAGTTGAAATTTTGTCAAAGTCCTGAAAAATTTTCCAATTTTTGTCCCAATTCTTCCCATTCCCATTGAAACTTTTCAAATCCCTCTCAAAATTGTTGAAATTCTGTTGAAGCTTTTAAAATTCTCTCTAGAATTTTCAAAATCCATGTCCACATGTTACAATTTCACGTCAAAAAATGGCTAAAATTCCAGTTGAAATTTTTTCAAAGTCCCTTAAAAATTTTCCAATTTTTGTCCCAATTCTTCCCATTCCCATTGAAACTTTTCAAATCCCTCTCAAAATTGTTGAAATTCTGTTGAAGCTTTTAAAATTCTCTCTAGAATTTTCAAAATCCATGGCCACATGTTTACAATTTCACATAAAAAAATTGCTAAAATGCCAGTTGAAATTTTTTCAAAGTCCCTTAAAAATTTTCCAATTTTTGTCCCAATTCTTCCCATTCCCATTGAAACTTTTCTAATCCCTCTCAAAATTGTTGAAATTCTGTTGAAGCTTTTAAAATTCTCTCTAGAATTTTCAAAATCCATGTCCACATGTTTACAATTTCACGTAAAAAAATGGCTAAAATTCCAGTTGAAATTTTTTCAAAGTCCCTTAAAATTTTCCAATTTTTGTCCCAATTCTTCCCATTCCCATTGAAACTTTTCAAATCCCTCTCAAAATTGTTGAAATTCTCTTGAAGCTTTTAAAATTCTCTCTAGAATTTTCAAAATCCATGGCCACATGTTTACAATTTCACGTCAAAAAATGGCTAAAATTCCAGTTGAAATTTTTTCAAAGTCCCTGAAAAATTTTCCAATTTTTGTCCCAATTCTTCCCATTCCCATTGAAACTTTTCAAATCCCTCTCAAAATTGTTGAAATTCTGTTGAAGCTTTTAAAATTCTCTCTAGAATTTTCAAAATCCATGGCCACATGTTTACAATTTCACGTCAAAAAATGGCTAAAATTCCAGTTGAAATTTTTTCAAAGTCCCTTAAAAATTTTCCAATTTTTGTCCCAATTCTTCCCATTCCCATTGAAACTTTTCAAATCCCTCTCAAAATTGTGGAAATTCTCTTGAAGCTTTTAAAATTCTCTCTAGAATTTTCAAAATCCATGTCCACATGTTTACAATTTCACATAAAAAAATTGCTAAAATTCCAGTTGAAATTTTTTCAAAGTCCCTTAAAAATTTTCCAATTTTTGTCCCAATTCTTCCCATTCCCATTGAAACTTTTCAAATCCCTCTCAAAACTGTTGAAATCCTATTGAAAGTTTGAAACTTCTCTCTAGAATTTTTAAAATCCACTTCAAAATGTTTACAATTTCACGTCAAAATTGCTAAAATTCCAGTTGAAATTTTTTCAAAGTCCCTTAAAAATTTTCCAATTTTTGTCCCAATTCTTCCCATTCCCATTGAAACTTTTCAAATCCCTCTCAAAATTGTTGAAATTCTCTTGAAGCTTTTAAAATTCTCTCTAGAATTTTCAAAATCCACTTCAACATGTTTACAATTTCACGTCAAAATTGCTAAAATTCCAGTTGAAATTTTTTCAAAGTCCCTTAAAAATTTTCCAATTTTTGTCCCAATTCTTCCCATTCCCATTGAAACTTTTCAAATCCCTCTCAAAATTGTTGAAATTCTGTTGAAGCTTTTAAAATTCTCTCTAGAATTTTCAAAATCCATGGCCACATGTTTACAATTTCACGTCAAAAAATGGCTAAAATTCCAGTTGAAATTTTTTCAAAGTCCCTTAAAAATTTTCCAATTTTTGTCCCAATTCTTCCCATTCCCATTGAAACTTTTCAAATCCCTCTCAAAATTGTTGAAATTCTGTTGAAGCTTTTAAAATTCTCTCTAGAATTTTCAGAATCCATGTCCACATGTTTACAATTTCACGTCAAAAAATGGCTAAAATTCCAGTTGAAATTTTTTCAAAGTCCCTTAAAAATTTTCCAATTTTTGTCCCAATTCTTCCCATTCCCATTGAAACTCTTGAAATCCCTCTCAAAATTTTGGAAATCCTGTTGAAAGTTTGAAACTTCTCTCTAGAATTTTCAAAATCCACTTCAACATGTCTACATTTTCACGTCAAAATTGCTAAAATGCCAGTTGAAATTTTTTCAAAGTCCCTTAAAAACTTTCCAATTTTCGTCTCAATTCTTCCCATTCCCATTGAAACTTTTCAAATCCTTCTCAAAACTGTTGAAATTCTGTTGAAGCTTTTAAAATTCTCTCTAGAATTTTCAAAATCCACTTCAACATGTTTACAATTTCACATCAAAATTGCTAAAATTCCAGTTGCAATTTTTTCAAAGTCCCTTCAAAATTTTCCAATTTTCGTCCCAATTCTTCCCATTCCCATTGAAACTTTTCAAATCCCTCTCAAAATTGTTGAAATTCTGTTGAAGCTTTTAAAATTCTCTCTAGAATTTTCAAAATCCATGTCCACATGTTTACAATTTCACGTCAAAAAATTGCTAAAATTCCAGTTGAAATTTTGTCAAAGTCCCTTAAAAATTTTCCAATTTTTGTCCCAATTCTTCCCATTCCCATTGAAACTTTTCAAATCCCTCTCAAAATTGTTGAAATTCTGTTGAAGCTTTTAAAATTCTCTCTAGAATTTTCAAAATCCACTTCAACATGTTTACAATTTCACGTCAAAATTGCTAAAATTCCAGTTGAAATTTTTTCAAAGTCCCTTAAAAATTTTCCAATTTTTGTCCCAATTCTTCCCATTCCCATTGAAACTTTTCAAATCCCTCTCAAAATTGTTGAAATTCTGTTGAAGCTTTTAAAATTCTCTCTAGAATTTTCAAAATCCATGGCCACATGTTTACAATTTCACGTCAAAAAATGGCTAAAATTCCAGTTGAAATTTTTTCAAAGTCCCTTAAAAATTTTCCAATTTTTGTCCCAATTCTTCCCATTCCCATTGAAACTTTTCAAATCCCTCTCAAAATTGTGGAAATTCTCTTGAAGCTTTTAAAATTCTCTCTAGAATTTTCAAAATCCATGGCCACATGTTTACAATTTCACGTCAAAAAATTGCTAAAATTCCAGTTGAAATTTTTTCAAAGTCCCTTCAAAATTTTCCAATTTTTGTCCCAATTCTTCCCATTCCCATTGAAACTTTTCAAATCCCTCTCAAAATTGTTGAAATTCTGTTGAAGCTTTTAAAATTCTCTCTAGAATTTTCAAAATCCATGGCCACATGTTTACAATTTCACGTCAAAAAATGGCTAAAATTCCAGTTGAAATTTTTTCAAAGTCCCTTAAAAATTTTCCAATTTTTGTCCCAATTCTTCCCATTCCCATTGAAACTTTTCAAATCCCTCTCAAAATTGTTGAAATTCTGTTGAAGCTTTTAAAATTCTCTCTAGAATTTTCAAAATCCATGGCCACATGTTTACAATTTCACGTCAAAAAATGGCTAAAATTCCAGTTGAAATTTTTTCAAAGTCCCTTAAAAATTTTCCAATTTTTGTCCCAATTCTTCCCATTCCCATTGAAACTTTTCAAATCCCTCTCAAAATTGTTGAAATTCTCTTGAAGCTTTTAAAATTCTCTCTAGAATTTTCAAAATCCATGTCCACATGTTTACAATTTCACGTCAAAAAATGGCTAAAATTCCAGTTGAAATTTTTTCAAAGTCCCTTAAAAATTTTCCAATTTTTGTCCCAATTCTTCCCATTCCCATTGAAACTTTTCAAATCCCTCTCAAAATTGTGGAAATTCTCTTGAAGCTTTTAAAATTCTCTCTAGAATTTTCAAAATCCATGTCCACATGTTTACAATTTCACGTCAAAAAATGGCTAAAATTCCAGTTGAAATTTTTTCAAAGTCCCTTAAAAATTTTCCAATTTTTGTCCCAATTCTTCCCATTCCCATTGAAACTCTTGAAATCCCTCTCAAAATTTTGGAAATCCTGTTGAAAGTTTGAAACTTCTCTCTAGAATTTTCAAAATCCACTTCAACATGTCTACATTTTCACGTCAAAATTGCTAAAATGCCAGTTGAAATTTTTTCAAAGTCCCTTAAAAACTTTCCAATTTTCGTCTCAATTCTTCCCATTCCCATTGAAACTTTTCAAATCCTTCTCAAAACTGTTGAAATTCTGTTGAAGCTTTTAAAATTCTCTCTAGAATTTTCAAAATCCACTTCAACATGTTTACAATTTCACATCAAAATTGCTAAAATTCCAGTTGCAATTTTTTCAAAGTCCCTTCAAAATTTTCCAATTTTCGTCCCAATTCTTCCCATTCCCATTGAAACTTTTCAAATCCCTCTCAAAATTGTTGAAATTCTGTTGAAGCTTTTAAAATTCTCTCTAGAATTTTCAAAATCCATGTCCACATGTTTACAATTTCACGTCAAAAAATTGCTAAAATTCCAGTTGAAATTTTGTCAAAGTCCCTTAAAAATTTTCCAATTTTTGTCCCAATTCTTCCCATTCCCATTGAAACTTTTCAAATCCCTCTCAAAATTGTTGAAATTCTGTTGAAGCTTTTAAAATTCTCTCTAGAATTTTCAAAATCCATGTCCACATGTTTACAATTTCACGTCAAAAAATTGCTAAAATTCCAGTTGAAATTTTTTCAAAGTCCCTGAAAAATTTTCCAATTTTTGTCCCAATTCTTCCCATTCCCATTGAAACTTTTGAAGTCCCTCTCAAAATTGTGGAAATTCTGTTGAAGCTTTTAAAATTCTCTCTAGAATTTTCAAAATCCATGTCCACATGTTTACAATTTCACGTCAAAAAATGGCTAAAATTCCAGTTGAAATTTTTTCAAAGTCCCTTAAAAATTTTCCAATTTTTGTCCCAATTCTTCCCATTCCCATTGAAACTTTTCAAATCCCTCTCAAAATTGTTGAAATTCTCTTGAAGCTTTTAAAATTCTCTCTAGAATTTTCAAAATCCATGTCCACATGTTTACAATTTCACGTCAAAAAATGGCTAAAATTCCAGTTGAAATTTTGTCAAAGTCCCTGAAAAATTTTCCAATTTTTGTCCCAATTCTTCCCATTCCCATTGAAACTTTTCAAATCCCTCTCAAAATTGTTGAAATTCTGTTGAAGCTTTTAAAATTCTCTCTAGAATTTTCAAAATCCACTTCAACATGTTTACAATTTCACGTCAAAATTGCTAAAATTCCAGTTGAAATTTTTTCAAAGTCCCTTAAAAATTTTCCAATTTTTGTCCCAATTCTTCCCATTCCCATTGAAACTTTTCAAATCCCTCTCAAAATTGTGGAAATTCTGTTGAAGCTTTTAAAATTCTCTCTAGAATTTTCAAAATCCATGTCCACATGTTTACAATTTCACGTCAAAAAATGGCTAAAATTCCAGTTGAAATTTTTTCAAAGTCCCTGAAAAATTTTCCAATTTTTGTCCCAATTCTTCCCATTCCCATTGAAACTTTTCAAATCCCTCTCAAAATTGTTGAAATTCTGTTGAAGCTTTTAAAATTCTCTCTAGAATTTTCAAAATCCATGTCCACATGTTTACAATTTCACGTCAAAAAATGGCTAAAATTCCAGTTGAAATTTTTTCAAAGTCCCTTAAAAATTTTCCAATTTTTGTCCCAATTCTTCCCATTCCCATTGAAACTTTTCAAATCCCTCTCAAAATTCTGGAAATTCTGTTGAAGCTTTTAAAATTCTCTCTAGAATTTTCAAAATCCATGTCCACATGTTTATAATTTCACATAAAAAAATTACTAAAATTCCAGTTGAAATTTTTTCAAAGTCCCTTCAAAATTTTCCAATTTTTGTCCCAATTCTTCCCATTCCCATTGAAACTTTTCAAATCCCTCTCAAAATTGTTGAAATTCTGTTGAAGCTTTTAAAATTCTCTCTAGAATTTTCAAAATCCATGGCCACATGTTTACAATTTCACGTGAAAAAATTGCTAAAATTCCAGCTGAAATTTTTTCAAAGTCCCTTCAAAATTTTCCAATTTTTGTCCCAATTCTTCCCATTCCCATTGAAACTTTTCAAATCCCTCTCAAAATTGTTGAAATTCTGTTGAAGCTTTTAAAATTCTCTCTAGAATTTTCAAAATCCATGTCCACATGTTTACAATTTCACGTCAAAATTGCTAAAATTCCAGTTGAAATTTTTTCAAAGTCCCTTAAAAATTTTCCAATTTTTGTCCCAATTCTTCCCATTCCCATTGAAACTTTTCAAATCCCTCTCAAAATTGTTGAAATTCTGTTGAAGCTTTTAAAATTCTCTCTAGAATTTTCAAAATCCATGGCCACATGTTTACAATTTCACGTCAAAAAATTGCTAAAATGCCAGTTGAAATTTTTTCAAAGTCCCTTAAAAATTTTCCAATTTTTGTCCCAATTCTTCCCATTCCCATTGAAACTTTTCAAATCCCTCTCAAAATTGTTGAAATTCTGTTGAAGCTTTTAAAATTCTCTCTAGAATTTTCAAAATCCATGTCCACATGTTTACAATTTCACGTAAAAAAATGGCTAAAATTCCAGTTGAAATTTTTTCAAAGTCCCTTAAAAATTTTCCAATTTTTGTCCCAATTCTTCCCATTCCCATTGAAACTTTTCAAATCCCTCTCAAAATTGTTGAAATTCTGTTGAAGCTTTTAAAATTCTCTCTAGAATTTTCAAAATCCATGTCCACATGTTTACAATTTCACGTCAAAAAATGGCTAAAATTCCAGTTGAAATTTTTTCAAAGTCCCTTAAAAATTTTCCAATTTTTGTCCCAATTCTTCCCATTCCCATTGAAACTTTTCAAATCCCTCTCAAAATTGTTGAAATTCTCTTGAAGCTTTTAAAATTCTCTCTAGAATTTTCAAAATCCATGGCCACATGTTTACAATTTCACGTCAAAAAATGGCTAAAATTCAGTTGAAATTTTTTCAAAGTCCCTTAAAAATTTTCCAATTTTCGTCCCAATTCTTCCCATTCCCATTGAAACTTTTCAAATCCCTCTCAAAATTGTTGAAATTCTCTTGAAGCTTTTAAAATTCTCTCTAGAATTTTCAAAATCCATGTCCACATGTTTACAATTTCACGTCAAAAAATGGCTAAAATTCCAGTTGAAATTTTTTCAAAGTCCCTTCAAAATTTTCCAATTTTTGTCCCAATTCTTCCCATTCCCATTGAAACTTTTCAAATCCCTCTCAAAACTGTTGAAATCCTATTGAAAGTTTGAAACTTCTCTCTAGAATTTTTAAAATCCACTTCAAAATGTTTACAATTTCACGTCAAAATTGCTAAAATTCCAGTTGAAATTTTTTCAAAGTCCCTTAAAAATTTTCCAATTTTTGTCCCAATTCTTCCCATTCCCATTGAAACTTTTCAAATCCCTCTCAAAATTGTTGAAATTCTCTTGAAGCTTTTAAAATTCTCTCTAGAATTTTCAAAATCCATGTCCACATGTTTACAATTTCACGTCAAAAAATGGCTAAAATTCCAGTTGAAATTTTTTCAAAGTCCCTTAAAAATTTTCCAAGTTTTGTCCCAATTCTTCCCATTCCCATTGAAACTTTTCAAATCCCTCTCAAAATTGTTGAAATTCTGTTGAAGCTTTTAAAATTCTCTCTAGAATTTTCAAAATCCACTTCAACATGTCTACATTTTCATGTCAAAATTGCTAAAATGCCAGTTGAAATTTTTTCAAAAGTCCCTTAAAAACTTTCCAATTTTCGTCTCAATTCTTCCCATTCCCATTGAAACTTTTCAAATCCTTCTCAAAACTGTTGAAATTCTGTTGAAGCTTTTAAAATTCTCTCTAGAATTTTCAAAATCCACTTCAACATGTTTACAATTTCACATCAAAATTGCTAAAATTCCAGTTGAAATTTTGTCAAAGTCCCTTAAAAATTTTCCAATTTTTGTCCCAATTCTTCCCATTCCCATTGAAACTTTTCAAATCCCTCTCAAAATTGTTGAAATTCTGTTGAAGCTTTTAAAATTCTCTCTAGAATTTTCAAAATCCACTTCAAAATGTTTACAATTTCACGTCAAAATTGCTAAAATTCCAGTTGAAATTTTGTCAAAGTCCCTTAAAAATTTTCCAATTTTTGTCCCAATTCTTCCCATTCCCATTGAAACTTTTCAAATCCCTCTCAAAATTGTTGAAATTCTGTTGAAGCTTTTAAAATTCTCTCTAGAATTTTCAAAATCCATGTCCACATGTTTACAATTTCACGTCAAAAAATTGCTAAAATTCCAGTTGAAATTTTTTTCAAAGTCCCTGAAAAATTTTCCAATTTTTGTCCCAATTCTTCCCATTCCCATTGAAACTTTTGAAGTCCCTCTCAAAATTGTGGAAATTCTGTTGAAGCTTTTAAAATTCTCTCTAGAATTTTCAAAATCCATGTCCACATGTTTACAATTTCACGTCAAAAAATGGCTAAAATTCCAGTTGAAATTTTTTCAAAGTCCCTTAAAAATTTTCCAATTTTTGTCCCAATTCTTCCCATTCCCATTGAAACTTTTCAAATCCCTCTCAAAATTGTTGAAATTCTCTTGAAGCTTTTAAAATTCTCTCTAGAATTTTCAAAATCCATGTCCACATGTTTACAATTTCACGTCAAAAAATGGCTAAAATTCCAGTTGAAATTTTGTCAAAGTCCCTGAAAAATTTTCCAATTTTTGTCCCAATTCTTCCCATTCCCATTGAAACTTTTCAAATCCCTCTCAAAATTGTTGAAATTCTCTTGAAGCTTTTAAAATTCTCTCTAGAATTTTCAAAATCCACTTCAACATGTTTACAATTTCACGTCAAAAAATGGCTAAAATTCCAGTTGAAATTTTTTCAAAGTCCCTTAAAAATTTTCCAATTTTTGTCCCAATTCTTCCCATTCCCATTGAAACTTTTCATATCCCTCTCAAAATTGTTGAAATTCTGTTGAAGCTTTTAAAATTCTCTCTAGAATTTTCAAAATCCATGTCCACATGTTTACAATTTCACGTCAAAATTGCTAAAATGCCAGTTGAAATTTTTTCAAAGTCCCTTAAAAATTTTCCAATTTTTGTCCCAATTCTTCCCATTCCTATTGAAACTTTTCAAATCCCTCTCAAAATTGTTGAAATTCTGTTGAAGCTTTTAAAATTCTCTCTAGAATTTTCAAAATCCATGTCCACATGTTTACAATTTCACATAAAAAAATTGCTAAAATTCCAGTTGAAATTTTTTCAAAGTCCCTTAAAAATTTTCCAATTTTTGTCCCAATTCTTCCCATTCCCATTGAAACTTTTCAAATCCCTCTCAAAACTGTTGAAATCCTATTGAAAGTTTGAAACTTCTCTCTAGAATTTTCAAAATCCACTTCAAAATGTTTACAATTTCACGTCAAAATTGCTAAAATTCCAGTTGCAATTTTTTCAAAGTCCCTTAAAAATTTTCCAATTTTCGTCCCAATTCTTCCCATTCCCATTGAAACTTTTCAAATCCCTCTCAAAATTGTTGAAATTCTGTTGAAGCTTTTAAAATTCTCTCTAGAATTTTCAAAATCCATGTCCACATGTTTACAATTTCACGTCAAAAAATGGCTAAAATTCCAGTTGAAATTTTTTCAAAGTCCCTTAAAAATTTTCCAATTTTTGTCCCAATTCTTCCCATTCCCATTGAAACTTTTCAAATCCCTCTCAAAATTGTTGAAATTCTATTGAAGCTTTTAAAATTCTCTCTAGAATTTTCAAAATCCATGTCCACATGTTTACAATTTCACGTCAAAAAATGGCTAAAATTCCAGTTGAAATTTTTTCAAAGTCCCTTAAAAATTTTCCAATTTTTGTCCCAATTCTTCCCATTCCCATTGAAACTTTTCAAATCCCTCTCAAAATTGTTGAAATTCTGTTGAAGCTTTTAAAATTCTCTCTAGAATTTTCAAAATCCATGTCCACATGTTTACAATTTCACGTCAAAAAATGGCTAAAATTCCAGTTGAAATTTTTTCAAAGTCCCTTAAAAATTTTCCAATTTTTGTCCCAATTCTTCCCATTCCCATTGAAACTTTTCAAATCCCTCTCAAAATTGTTGAAATTCTGTTGAAGCTTTTAAAATTCTCTCTAGAATTTTCAAAATCCATGTCCACATGTTTACAATTTCACGCCAAAAAATGGCTAAAATTCCAGTTGAAATTTTTTCAAAGTCCCTTAAAAATTTTCCAATTTTTGTCCCAATTCTTCCCATTCCCATTGAAACTTTTCAAATCCCTCTCAAAATTGTTGAAATTCTGTTGAAGCTTTTAAAATTCTCTCTAGAATTTTCAAAATCCATGGCCACATGTTTACAATTTCACGTCAAAAAATGGCTAAAATTCCAGTTGAAATTTTTTCAAAGTCCCTTCAAAATTTTCCAATTTTTGTCCCAATTCTTCCCATTCCCATTGAAACTTTTCAAATCCCTCTCAAAATTGTTGAAATTCTGTTGAAGCTTTTAAAATTCTCTCTAGAATTTTCAGAATCCATGTCCACATGTTTACAATTTCACGTCAAAAAATGGCTAAAATTCCAGTTGAAATTTTTTCAAAGTCCCTTAAAAATTTCCAATTTTTGTCCCAATTCTTCCCATTCCCATTGAAACTCTTGAAATCCCTCTCAAAATTTTGGAAATCCTGTTGAAAGTTTGAAACTTCTCTCTAGAATTTTCAAAATCCACTTCAACATGTCTACATTTTCACGTCAAAATTGCTAAAATGCCAGTTGAAATTTTTTCAAAGTCCCTTAAAAACTTTCCAATTTTCGTCTCAATTCTTCCCATTCCCATTGAAACTTTTCAAATCCTTCTCAAAACTGTTGAAATTCTGTTGAAGCTTTTAAAATTCTCTCTAGAATTTTCAAAATCCACTTCAACATGTTTACAATTTCACATCAAAATTGCTAAAATTCCAGTTGCAATTTTTTCAAAGTCCCTTCAAAATTTTCCAATTTTCGTCCCAATTCTTCCCATTCCCATTGAAACTTTTCAAATCCCTCTCAAAATTGTTGAAATTCTGTTGAAGCTTTTAAAATTCTCTCTAGAATTTTCAAAATCCATGTCCACATGTTTACAATTTCACGTCAAAATTGCTAAAATGCCAGTTGAAATTTTTTCAAAGTCCCTTAAAAATTTTCCAATTTTTGTCCCAATTCTTCCCATTCCTATTGAAACTTTTCAAATCCCTCTCAAAATTGTTGAAATTCTGTTGAAGCTTTTAAAATTCTCTCTAGAATTTTCAAAATCCATGTCCACATGTTTACAATTTCACATAAAAAAATTGCTAAAATTCCAGTTGAAATTTTTTCAAAGTCCCTTAAAAATTTTCCAATTTTTGTCCCAATTCTTCCCATTCCCATTGAAACTTTTCAAATCCCTCTCAAAACTGTTGAAATCCTATTGAAAGTTTGAAACTTCTCTCTAGAATTTTCAAAATCCACTTCAAAATGTTTACAATTTCACGTCAAAATTGCTAAAATTCCAGTTGAAATTTTTTCAAAGTCCCTTAAAAATTTTCCAATTTTCGTCCCAATTCTTCCCATTCCCATTGAAACTTTTCAAATCCCTCTCAAAATTGTTGAAATTCTGTTGAAGCTTTTAAAATTCTCTCTAGAATTTTCAAAATCCATGTCCACATGTTTACAATTTCACGTCAAAAAATGGCTAAAATTCCAGTTGCAATTTTTTCAAAGTCCCTTAAAAATTTTCCAATTTTTGTCCCAATTCTTCCCATTCCCATTGAAACTTTTCAAATCCCTCTCAAAATTGTTGAAATTCTATTGAAGCTTTTAAAATTCTCTCTAGAATTTTCAAAATCCATGTCCACATGTTTACAATTTCACGTCAAAAAATGGCTAAAATTCCAGTTGAAATTTTTTCAAAGTCCCTTAAAAATTTTCCAATTTTTGTCCCAATTCTTCCCATTCCCATTGAAACTTTTCAAATCCCTCTCAAAATTGTTGAAATTCTGTTGAAGCTTTTAAAATTCTCTCTAGAATTTTCAAAATCCATGTCCACATGTTTACAATTTCACGTCAAAAAATGGCTAAAATTCCAGTTGAAATTTTTTCAAAGTCCCTTAAAAATTTTCCAATTTTTGTCCCAATTCTTCCCATTCCCATTGAAACTTTTCAAATCCCTCTCAAAATTGTTGAAATTCTGTTGAAGCTTTTAAAATTCTCTCTAGAATTTTCAAAATCCATGTCCACATGTTTACAATTTCACGCCAAAAAATGGCTAAAATTCCAGTTGAAATTTTTTCAAAGTCCCTTAAAAATTTTCCAATTTTTGTCCCAATTCTTCCCATTCCCATTGAAACTTTTCAAATCCCTCTCAAAATTGTTGAAATTCTGTTGAAGCTTTTAAAATTCTCTCTAGAATTTTCAAAATCCATGGCCACATGTTTACAATTTCACGTCAAAAAATGGCTAAAATTCCAGTTGAAATTTTTTCAAAGTCCCTTCAAAATTTTCCAATTTTTGTCCCAATTCTTCCCATTCCCATTGAAACTTTTCAAATCCCTCTCAAAATTGTTGAAATTCTGTTGAAGCTTTTAAAATTCTCTCTAGAATTTTCAGAATCCATGTCCACATGTTTACAATTTCACGTCAAAAATGGCTAAAATTCCAGTTGAAATTTTTTCAAAGTCCCTTAAAAATTTTCCAATTTTTGTCCCAATTCTTCCCATTCCCATTGAAACTCTTGAAATCCCTCTCAAAATTTTGGAAATCCTGTTGAAAGTTTGAAACTTCTCTCTAGAATTTTCAAAATCCACTTCAACATGTCTACATTTTCACGTCAAAATTGCTAAAATGCCAGTTGAAATTTTTTCAAAGTCCCTTAAAAACTTTCCAATTTTCGTCTCAATTCTTCCCATTCCCATTGAAACTTTTCAAATCCTTCTCAAAACTGTTGAAATTCTGTTGAAGCTTTTAAAATTCTCTCTAGAATTTTCAAAATCCACTTCAACATGTTTACAATTTCACATCAAAATTGCTAAAATTCCAGTTGCAATTTTTTCAAAGTCCCTTCAAAATTTTCCAATTTTCGTCCCAATTCTTCCCATTCCCATTGAAACTTTCAAATCCCTCTCAAAATTGTTGAAATTCTGTTGAAGCTTTTAAAATTCTCTCTAGAATTTTCAAAATCCATGTCCACATGTTTACAATTTCACGTCAAAAAATGGCTAAAATTCCAGTTGAAATTTTTTCAAAGTCCCTTAAAAATTTTCCAATTTTTGTCCCAATTCTTCCCATTCCCATTGAAACTTTTCAAATCCCTCTCCAAATTGTTGAAATTCTCTTGAAGCTTTTAAAATTCTCTCTAGAATTTTCAAAATCCATGTCCACATGTTTACAATTTCACGTCAAAAAATGGCTAAAATTCCAGTTGAAATTTTGTCAAAGTCCCTGAAAAATTTTCCAATTTTTGTCCCAATTCTTCCCATTCCCATTGAAACTTTTCAAATCCCTCTCAAAATTGTTGAAATTCTGTTGAAGCTTTTAAAATTCTCTCTAGAATTTTCAAAATCCACTTCAACATGTTTACAATTTCACGTCAAAATTGCTAAAATTCCAGTTGAAATTTTTTCAAAGTCCCTTAAAAATTTTCCAATTTTTGTCCCAATTCTTCCCATTCCCATTGAAACTTTTCAAATCCCTCTCAAAATTGTTGAAATTCTGTTGAAGCTTTTAAAATTCTCTCTAGAATTTTCAAAATCCATGTCCACATGTTTACAATTTCACGTCAAAATTGCTAAAATTCCAGTTGAAATTTTTTCAAAGTCCCTTAAAAATTTTCCAATTTTTGTCCCAATTCTTCCCATTCCCATTGAAACTTTTCAAATCCCTCTCAAAATTGTTGAAATTCTGTTGAAGCTTTTAAAATTCTCTCTAGAATTTTCAAAATCCATGTCCACATGTTTACAATTTCACATAAAAAAATTGCTAAAATTCCAGTTGAAATTTTTTCAAAGTCCCTTAAAAATTTTCCAATTTTTGTCCCAATTCTTCCCATTCCCATTGAAACTTTTCAAATCCCTCTCAAAACTGTTGAAATCCTATTGAAAGTTTGAAACTTCTCTCTAGAATTTTCAAAATCCACTTCAAAATGTTTACAATTTCACGTCAAAATTGCTAAAATTCCAGTTGAAATTTTTTCAAAGTCCCTTAAAAATTTTCCAATTTTCGTCCCAATTCTTCCCATTCCCATTGAAACTTTTCAAATCCCTCTCAAAATTGTTGAAATTCTCTTGAAGCTTTTAAAATTCTCTCTAGAATTTTCAAAATCCACTTCATCATGTTTACAATTTCACGTCAAAAAATAGCTAAAATTCCAGTTGAAATTTTTTCAAAGTCCCTTAAAAATTTTCCAATTTTTGTCCCAATTCTTCCCATTCCCATTGAAACTTTTCAAATCCCTCTCAAAATTGTGGAAATTCTCTTGAAGCTTTTAAAATTCTCTCTAGAATTTTCAAAATCCATGGCCACATGTTTACAATTTCACATCAAAAAATGGCTAAAATTCCAGTTGAAATTTTTTCAAAGTCCCTGAAAAATTTTCCAATTTTTGTCCCAATTCTTCCCATTCCCATTGAAACTTTTCAAATCCCTCTCAAAATTGTGGAAATTCTGTTGAAGCTTTTAAAATTCTCTCTAGAATTTTCAAAATCCATGTCCACATGTTTACAATTTCACGTCAAAAAATGGCTAAAATTCCAGTTGAAATTTTTTCAAAGTCCCTTAAAAATTTTCCAATTTTTGTCCCAATTCTTCCCATTCCCATTGAAACTTTTCAAATCCCTCTCCAAATTGTTGAAATTCTGTTGAAGCTTTTAAAATTCTCTCTAGAATTTTCAAAATCCATGTCCACATGTTTACAATTTCACGTCAAAAAATGGCTAAAATTCCAGTTGAAATTTTTTCAAAGTCCCTTAAAAATTTTCCAATTTTTGTCCCAATTCTTCCCATTCCCATTGAAACTTTTCAAATCCCTCTCAAAATTGTTGAAATTCTGTTGAAGCTTTTAAAATTCTCTCTAGAATTTTCAAAATCCATGTCCACATGTTTACAATTTCACGTAAAAAAATGGCTAAAATTCCAGTTGAAATTTTTTCAAAGTCCCTTAAAAATTTTCCAATTTTTGTCCCAATTCTTCCCATTCCCATTGAAACTCTTCAAATCCCTCTCAAAATTGTGGAAATCCTGTTGAAAGTTTTAAACTTCTCTCTAGAATTTTCAAAATCCACTTCAACATGTCTACATTTTCACGTCAAAATTGCTAAAATGCCAGTTGAAATTTTTTCAAAGTCCCTTAAAAACTTTCCAATTTTTGTCTCAATTCTTCCCATTCCCATTGAAACTTTTCAAATCCTTCTCAAAACTGTTGAAATTCTGTTGAAGCTTTTAAAATTCTCTCTAGAATTTTCAAAATCCACTTCAACATGTTTACAATTTCACATCAAAATTGCTAAAATTCCAGTTGCAATTTTTTCAAAGTCCCTTCAAAATTTTCCAATTTTTGTCCCAATTCTTCCCATTCCCATTGAAACTTTTCAAATCCCTCTCAAAATTGTTGAAATTCTGTTGAAGCTTTTAAAATTCTCTCTAGAATTTTCAAAATCCATGTCCACATGTTTACAATTTCACGTCAAAAAATGGCTAAAATTCCAGTTGCAATTTTTTCAAAGTCCCTTAAAAATTTTCCAATTTTTGTCCCAATTCTTCCCATTCCCATTGAAACTTTTCAAATCCCTCTCAAAATTGTTGAAATTCTATTGAAGCTTTTAAAATTCTCTCTAGAATTTTCAAAATCCATGTCCACATGTTTACAATTTCACGTCAAAAAATGGCTAAAATTCCAGTTGAAATTTTTTCAAAGTCCCTTAAAAATTTTCCAATTTTTGTCCCAATTCTTCCCATTCCCATTGAAACTTTTCAAATCCCTCTCAAAATTGTTGAAATTCTGTTGAAGCTTTTAAAATTCTCTCTAGAATTTTCAAAATCCATGTCCACATGTTTACAATTTCACGTCAAAAAATTGCTAAAATTCCAGTTGAAATTTTTTCAAAGTCCCTTAAAAATTTTCCAATTTTTGTCCCAATTCTTCCCATTCCCATTGAAACTTTTCAAATCCCTCTCAAAATTGTTGAAATTCTGTTGAAGCTTTTAAAATTCTCTCTAGAATTTTCAAAATCCACTTCAACATGTTTACAATTTCACGTCAAAAAATGGCTAAAATTCCAGTTGAAATTTTTTCAAAGTCCCTTAAAAATTTTCCAATTTTTGTCCCAATTCTTCCCATTCCCATTGAAACTTTTCAAATCCCTCTCAAAATTGTGGAAATTCTGTTGAAGCTTTTAAAATTCTCTCTAGAATTTTCAAAATCCATGTCCACATGTTTACAATTTCACGTCAAAAAATGGCTAAAATTCCAGTTGAAATTTTTTCAAAGTCCCTTCAAAATTTTCCAATTTTTGTCCCAATTCTTCCCATTCCCATTGAAACTTTTCAAATCCCTCTCAAAACTGTTGAAATCCTATTGAAAGTTTGAAACTTCTCTCTAGAATTTTTAAAATCCACTTCAAAATGTTTACAATTTCACGTCAAAATTGCTAAAATTCCAGTTGAAATTTTTTCAAAGTCCCTTAAAAATTTTCCAATTTTTGTCCCAATTCTTCCCATTCCCATTGAAACTTTTCAAATCCCTCTCAAAATTGTTGAAATTCTCTTGAAGCTTTTAAAATTCTCTCTAGAATTTTCAAAATCCATGTCCACATGTTTACAATTTCACGTCAAAAAATGGCTAAAATTCCAGTTGAAATTTTTTCAAAGTCCCTTAAAAATTTTCCAAGTTTTGTCCCAATTCTTCCCATTCCCATTGAAACTTTTCAAATCCCTCTCAAAATTGTTGAAATTCTGTTGAAGCTTTTAAAATTCTCTCTAGAATTTTCAAAATCCACTTCAACATGTCTACATTTTCATGTCAAAATTGCTAAAATGCCAGTTGAAATTTTTTCAAAGTCCCTTAAAAACTTTCCAATTTTCGTCTCAATTCTTCCCATTCCCATTGAAACTTTTCAAATCCTTCTCAAAACTGTTGAAATTCTGTTGAAGCTTTTAAAATTCTCTCTAGAATTTTCAAAATCCACTTCAACATGTTTACAATTTCACATCAAAATTGCTAAAATTCCAGTTGAAATTTTGTCAAAGTCCCTTAAAAATTTTCCAATTTTTGTCCCAATTCTTCCCATTCCCATTGAAACTTTTCAAATCCCTCTCAAAATTGTTGAAATTCTGTTGAAGCTTTTAAAATTCTCTCTAGAATTTTCAAAATCCACTTCAAAATGTTTACAATTTCACGTCAAAATTGCTAAAATTCCAGTTGAAATTTTGTCAAAGTCCCTTAAAAATTTTCCAATTTTTGTCCCAATTCTTCCCATTCCCATTGAAACTTTTCAAATCCCTCTCAAAATTGTTGAAATTCTGTTGAAGCTTTTAAAATTCTCTCTAGAATTTTCAAAATCCATGTCCACATGTTTACAATTTCACGTCAAAAAATTGCTAAAATTCCAGTTGAAATTTTTTCAAAGTCCCTGAAAAATTTTCCAATTTTTGTCCCAATTCTTCCCATTCCCATTGAAACTTTTGAAGTCCCTCTCAAAATTGTGGAAATTCTGTTGAAGCTTTTAAAATTCTCTCTAGAATTTTCAAAATCCATGTCCACATGTTTACAATTTCACGTCAAAAAATGGCTAAAATTCCAGTTGAAATTTTTTCAAAGTCCCTTAAAAATTTTCCAATTTTTGTCCCAATTCTTCCCATTCCCATTGAAACTTTTCAAATCCCTCTCAAAATTGTTGAAATTCTCTTGAAGCTTTTAAAATTCTCTCTAGAATTTTCAAAATCCATGTCCACATGTTTACAATTTCACGTCAAAAAATGGCTAAAATTCCAGTTGAAATTTTGTCAAAGTCCCTGAAAAATTTTCCAATTTTTGTCCCAATTCTTCCCATTCCCATTGAAACTTTTCAAATCCCTCTCAAAATTGTTGAAATTCTCTTGAAGCTTTTAAAATTCTCTCTAGAATTTTCAAAATCCACTTCAACATGTTTACAATTTCACGTCAAAAAATGGCTAAAATTCCAGTTGAAATTTTTTCAAAGTCCCTTAAAAATTTTCCAATTTTTGTCCCAATTCTTCCCATTCCCATTGAAACTTTTCATATCCCTCTCAAAATTGTTGAAATTCTGTTGAAGCTTTTAAAATTCTCTCTAGAATTTTCAAAATCCATGTCCACATGTTTACAATTTCACGTCAAAATTGCTAAAATGCCAGTTGAAATTTTTTCAAAGTCCCTTAAAAATTTTCCAATTTTTGTCCCAATTCTTCCCATTCCTATTGAAACTTTTCAAATCCCTCTCAAAATTGTTGAAATTCTGTTGAAGCTTTTAAAATTCTCTCTAGAATTTTCAAAATCCATGTCCACATGTTTACAATTTCACATAAAAAAATTGCTAAAATTCCAGTTGAAATTTTTTCAAAGTCCCTTAAAAATTTTCCAATTTTTGTCCCAATTCTTCCCATTCCCATTGAAACTTTTCAAATCCCTCTCAAAACTGTTGAAATCCTATTGAAAGTTTGAAACTTCTCTCTAGAATTTTCAAAATCCACTTCAAAATGTTTACAATTTCACGTCAAAATTGCTAAAATTCCAGTTGCAATTTTTTCAAAGTCCCTTAAAAATTTTCCAATTTTCGTCCCAATTCTTCCCATTCCCATTGAAACTTTTCAAATCCCTCTCAAAATTGTTGAAATTCTGTTGAAGCTTTTAAAATTCTCTCTAGAATTTTCAAAATCCATGTCCACATGTTTACAATTTCACGTCAAAAAATGGCTAAAATTCCAGTTGAAATTTTTTCAAAGTCCCTTAAAAATTTTCCAATTTTTGTCCCAATTCTTCCCATTCCCATTGAAACTTTTCAAATCCCTCTCAAAATTGTTGAAATTCTATTGAAGCTTTTAAAATTCTCTCTAGAATTTTCAAAATCCATGTCCACATGTTTACAATTTCACGTCAAAAAATGGCTAAAATTCCAGTTGAAATTTTTTCAAAGTCCCTTAAAAATTTTCCAATTTTTGTCCCAATTCTTCCCATTCCCATTGAAACTTTTCAAATCCCTCTCAAAATTGTTGAAATTCTGTTGAAGCTTTTAAAATTCTCTCTAGAATTTTCAAAATCCATGTCCACATGTTTACAATTTCACGTCAAAAAATGGCTAAAATTCCAGTTGAAATTTTTTCAAAGTCCCTTAAAAATTTTCCAATTTTTGTCCCAATTCTTCCCATTCCCATTGAAACTTTTCAAATCCCTCTCAAAATTGTTGAAATTCTGTTGAAGCTTTTAAAATTCTCTCTAGAATTTTCAAAATCCATGTCCACATGTTTACAATTTCACGCCAAAAAATGGCTAAAATTCCAGTTGAAATTTTTTCAAAGTCCCTTAAAAATTTTCCAATTTTTGTCCCAATTCTTCCCATTCCCATTGAAACTTTTCAAATCCCTCTCAAAATTGTTGAAATTCTGTTGAAGCTTTTAAAATTCTCTCTAGAATTTTCAAAATCCATGGCCACATGTTTACAATTTCACGTCAAAAAATGGCTAAAATTCCAGTTGAAATTTTTTCAAAGTCCCTTCAAAATTTTCCAATTTTTGTCCCAATTCTTCCCATTCCCATTGAAACTTTTCAAATCCCTCTCAAAATTGTTGAAATTCTGTTGAAGCTTTTAAAATTCTCTCTAGAATTTTCAGAATCCATGTCCACATGTTTACAATTTCACGTCAAAAAATGGCTAAAATTCCAGTTGAAATTTTTTCAAAGTCCCTTAAAAATTTTCCAATTTTTGTCCCAATTCTTCCCATTCCCATTGAAACTCTTGAAATCCCTCTCAAAATTTTGGAAATCCTGTTGAAAGTTTGAAACTTCTCTCTAGAATTTTCAAAATCCACTTCAACATGTCTACATTTTCACGTCAAAATTGCTAAAATGCCAGTTGAAATTTTTTCAAAGTCCCTTAAAAACTTTCCAATTTTCGTCTCAATTCTTCCCATTCCCATTGAAACTTTTCAAATCCTTCTCAAAACTGTTGAAATTCTGTTGAAGCTTTTAAAATTCTCTCTAGAATTTTCAAAATCCACTTCAACATGTTTACAATTTCACATCAAAATTGCTAAAATTCCAGTTGCAATTTTTTCAAAGTCCCTTCAAAATTTTCCAATTTTCGTCCCAATTCTTCCCATTCCCATTGAAACTTTTCAAATCCCTCTCAAAATTGTTGAAATTCTGTTGAAGCTTTTAAAATTCTCTCTAGAATTTTCAAAATCCATGTCCACATGTTTACAATTTCACGTCAAAATTGCTAAAATGCCAGTTGAAATTTTTTCAAAGTCCCTTAAAAATTTTCCAATTTTTGTCCCAATTCTTCCCATTCCTATTGAAACTTTTCAAATCCCTCTCAAAATTGTTGAAATTCTGTTGAAGCTTTTAAAATTCTCTCTAGAATTTTCAAAATCCATGTCCACATGTTTACAATTTCACATAAAAAAATTGCTAAAATTCCAGTTGAAATTTTTTCAAAGTCCCTTAAAAATTTTCCAATTTTTGTCCCAATTCTTCCCATTCCCATTGAAACTTTTCAAATCCCTCTCAAAACTGTTGAAATCCTATTGAAAGTTTGAAACTTCTCTCTAGAATTTTCAAAATCCACTTCAAAATGTTTACAATTTCACGTCAAAATTGCTAAAATTCCAGTTGAAATTTTTTCAAAGTCCCTTAAAAATTTTCCAATTTTCGTCCCAATTCTTCCCATTCCCATTGAAACTTTTCAAATCCCTCTCAAAATTGTTGAAATTCTGTTGAAGCTTTTAAAATTCTCTCTAGAATTTTCAAAATCCATGTCCACATGTTTACAATTTCACGTCAAAAAATGGCTAAAATTCCAGTTGCAATTTTTTCAAAGTCCCTTAAAAATTTTCCAATTTTTGTCCCAATTCTTCCCATTCCCATTGAAACTTTTCAAATCCCTCTCAAAATTGTTGAAATTCTATTGAAGCTTTTAAAATTCTCTCTAGAATTTTCAAAATCCATGTCCACATGTTTACAATTTCACGTCAAAAAATGGCTAAAATTCCAGTTGAAATTTTTTCAAAGTCCCTTAAAAATTTTCCAATTTTTGTCCCAATTCTTCCCATTCCCATTGAAACTTTTCAAATCCCTCTCAAAATTGTTGAAATTCTGTTGAAGCTTTTAAAATTCTCTCTAGAATTTTCAAAATCCATGTCCACATGTTTACAATTTCACGTCAAAAAATGGCTAAAATTCCAGTTGAAATTTTTTCAAAGTCCCTTAAAAATTTTCCAATTTTTGTCCCAATTCTTCCCATTCCCATTGAAACTTTTCAAATCCCTCTCAAAATTGTTGAAATTCTGTTGAAGCTTTTAAAATTCTCTCTAGAATTTTCAAAATCCATGTCCACATGTTTACAATTTCACGCCAAAAAATGGCTAAAATTCCAGTTGAAATTTTTTCAAAGTCCCTTAAAAATTTTCCAATTTTTGTCCCAATTCTTCCCATTCCCATTGAAACTTTTCAAATCCCTCTCAAAATTGTTGAAATTCTGTTGAAGCTTTTAAAATTCTCTCTAGAATTTTCAAAATCCATGGCCACATGTTTACAATTTCAACGTCAAAAAATG
>NW_028115220.1:0-61735 GCF_964273445.1 Streptopelia decaocto
GTCCCTTAAAATTTTCCCATTTTTTTCCCAATTCTTCCCATTCCCATTGAAACTTTTCAAATCCCTCTCAAAATTGTTGAAATTCTCTTGAAGCTTTTAAAATTCTCTCTAGCATTTTCAAAATCCATGTCCACATGTTTACAATTTCACGTCAAAAAATGGCTAAAATTCCAGTTGAAATTTTTTCAAAGTCCCTTAAAAATTTTCCAATTTTTGTCCCAATTCTTCCCATTCCCATTGAAACTTTTCAAATCCCTCTCAAAATTGTTGAAATTCTCTTGAAGCTTTTAAAATTCTCTCTAGAATTTTCAAAATCCATGTCCACATGTTCACAATTTCACGTCAAAAAATGGCTACAATTCCAGTTGAAATGTTTTCAAAGTCCCTTAAAAATTTTCCAATTTTTGTCCCAATTCTTCCCATTCCCATTGAAACTTTTCAAATCCCTCTCAAAATTGTTGAAATTCTC
The DNA here is from genome assembly GCF_964273445.1 of Streptopelia decaocto. NCBI lineage: Eukaryota > Metazoa > Chordata > Aves > Columbiformes > Columbidae > Streptopelia > Streptopelia decaocto. Next base: position 470 of record NW_028115220.1, read on the forward strand.
TTGAAGCTTTTAAAATTCTCTCTAGAATTTTCAAAATCCATGTCCACAGGTTTACAATTTCACGTCAAAAAATGGCTAAAATTCCAGTTGAAATGTTTTCAAAGTCCCTTAAAAATTTTCCAATTTTTGTCCCAATTCTTCCCATTCCCATTGAAACTTTTCAAATCCCTCTCAAAATTGTTGAAATTCTCTTGAAGCTTTTAAAATTCTCTCTAGAATTTTCAAAATCCATGTCCACATGTTTACAATTTCACGTCAAAAAATGGCTAAAATTCCAGTTGAAATTTTTTCAAAGTCCCTGAAAAATTTTCCAATTTTTGTCCCAATTCTTCCCATTCCCATTGAAACTTTTCAAATCCCTCTCAAAATTGTTGAAATTCTCTTGAAGCTCTTAAAATTCTCTCTAGAATTTTCAAAATCCATGTCCACATGTTTACAATTTCATGGAAAAAAATGGCTAAAATTCCAGTTGAAATTTTTTCAAAGTCCCTTAAAAATTTTCCAATTTTTGTCCCAATTCTTCCCATTCCCATTGAAACTTTTCAAATCCCTCTCAAAATTGTTGAAATTCTCTTGAAGCTTTTAAAATTCTCTCTAGAATTTTCAAAATCCATGTCCACATATTTACAATTTCACGTCAAAAAATGGCTAAAATTCCAGTTGAAATTTTTTCAAAGTCCCTGAAAAATTTTCCAATTTTTGTCCCAATTCTTCCCATTCCCATTGAAACTTTTCAAATCCCTCTCAAAATTGTTGAAATTCTCTTGAAGCTTTTAAAATTCTCTCTAGAATTTTCAAAATCCATGTCCACAGGTTTACAATTTCACGTCAAAAAATGGCTAAAATTCCAGTGGAAATTTTTTCAAAGTCCCTTAAAAATTTTCCAATTTTTGTCCCAATTCTTCCCATTCCCATTGAAACTTTTCAAATCCCTCTCAAAATTGTTGAAATTCTCTTGAAGCTTTTAAAATTCTCTCTAGAATTTTCAAAATCCATGTCCACATGTTTACAATTTCACGTCAAAAAATGGCTAAAATTCCCGTTGAAATTTTTTCAAAGTCCCTTAAAATTTTCCAATTTTTGTCCCAATTCTTCCCATTCCCATTGAAACTTTTCAAATCCCTCTCAACATTGTTGAAATTCTCTTGAAGCTTTTAAAATTCTCTCTAGAATTTTCAAAATCCATGTCCACATGTTTACAATTTCACATCAAAAAATGGCTACAATTCCAGTTGAAATTTTTTCAAAGTCCCTTAAAAATTTTCCAATTTTTGTCCCAATTCTTCCCATTCCCATTGAAACTTTTCAAATCCCTCTCAAAATTGTTGAAGTTCTGTTGAAGCTTTTAAAATTCTCTCTAGAATTTTCAAAATCCATGTCCACATGTTTACAATTTCACGTCAAAAAATGGCTAAAATTCCAGTTGAAATTTTTTCAAAGTCCCTTAAAATTTTCCCATTTTTGTCCCAATTCTTCCCATTCCCATTGAAACTTTTCAAATCCCTCTCAAAATTGTTGAAATTCTCTTGAAGCTTTTAAAATTCTCTCTAGCATTTTCAAAATCCATGTCCACATGTTTACAATTTCACGTCAAAAAATGGCTAAAATTCCAGTGGAAATTTTTTCAAAGTCCCTTAAAAATTTTCCAATTTTTGTCCCAATTCTTCCCATTCCCATTGAAACTTTTCAAATCCCTCTCAAAATTGTTGAAATTCTCTTGAAGCTTTTAAAATTCTCTCTAGAATTTTCAAAATCCATGTCCACATGTTCACAATTTCACGTCAAAAAATGGCTACAATTCCAGTTGAAATGTTTTCAAAGTCCCTTAAAAATTTTCCAATTTTTGTCCCAATTCTTCCCATTCCCATTGAAACTTTTCAAATCCCTCTCAAAATTGTTGAAATTCTCTTGAAGCTTTTAAAATTCTCTCTAGAATTTTCAAAATCCACGTCCACATGTTTACAATTTCACGTCAAAAAATGGCTACAATTCCAGTTGAAATTTTTTCAAAGTCCCTTAAAAATTTTCCAATTTTTGTCCCAATTCTTCCCATTCCCATTGAAACTTTTCAAATCCCTCTCAAAATTGTTGAAATTCTCTTGAAGCTTTTAAAATTCTCTCTAGAATTTTCAAAATCCATGTCCACAGGTTTACAATTTCACGTCAAAAAATGGCTAAAATTCCAGTTGAAATTTTTTCAAAGTCCCTTAAAAATTTTCCAATTTTTGTCCCAATTCTTCCCATTCCCATTGAAACTTTTCAAATCCCTCTCAAAATTGTTGAAATTCTCTTGAAGCTTTTAAAATTCTCTCTAGAATTTTCAAAATCCATGTCCACATGTTTACAATTACACGTCAAAAAATGGCTAAAATTCCAGCTGAAATTTTTTCAAAGTCCCTTAAAAATTTTCCAATTTTGGTCCCAATTCTTCCCATTCCCATTGAAACTTTTCAAATCCCTCTCAACATTGTTGAAATTCTCTTGAAGCTTTTAAAATTCTCTCTAGAATTTTCAAAATCCACGTCCACATGTTCACAATTTCACGTCAAAAAATGGCTAAAATTCCAGTGGAAATTTTTTCAAAGTCCCTGAAAAATTTTCCAATTTTTGTCCCAATTCTTCCCATTCCCATTGAAACTTTTCAAATCCCTCTCAAAATGGTTGAAATTCTCTTGAAGCTTTTAAAATTCTCTCTAGAATTTTCAAAATCCATGTCCACATGTTTACAATTTCACGTCAAAAAATGGCTAAAATTCCAGTTGAAATTTTTTCAAAGTCCCTTCAAAATTTTCCAATTTTTGTCCCAATTCTTCCCATTCCCATTGAAACTTTTCAAATCCCTCTCAAAATTGTTGAAATTCTCTTGAAGCTCTTAAAATTCTCTCTAGAATTTTCAAAATCCATGTCCACATGTTTACAATTTCATGGAAAAAAATGGCTAAAATTCCAGTTGAAATTTTTTCAAAGTCCCTTAAAAATTTTCCAATTTTTGTCCCAATTCTTCCCATTCCCATTGAAACTTTTCAAATCCCTCTCAAAATTGTTGAAATTCTCTTGAAGCTTTTAAAATTCTCTCTAGAATTTTCAAAATCCATGTCCACATGTTTACAATTTCACGTCAAAAAATGGCTAAAATTCCCGTTGAAATTTTTTCAAAGTCCCTTAAAAATTTTCCAATTTTTGTCCCAATTCTTCCCATTCCCATTGAAACTTTTCAAATCCCTCTCAAAATTGTTGAAATTCTCTTGAAGCTTTTAAAATTCTCTCCAGAATTTTCAAAATCCATGTCCACATGTTTACAATTTCACGTCAAAAAATGGCTAAAATTCCAGTTGAAATTTTTTCAAAGTCCCTTAAAAATTTTCCAATTTTTGTCCCAATTCTTCCCATTCCCATTGAAACTTTTCAAATCCCTCTCCAAATTGTTGAAATTCTCTTGAAGCTTTTAAAATTCTCTCCAGAATTTTCAAAATCCATGTCCACATGTTTACAATTTCACGTCAAAAAATGGCTAAAATTCCAGTTGAAATGTTTTCAAAGTCCCTTAAAAATTTTCCAATTTTTGTCCCAATTCTTCCCATTCCCATTGAAACTTTTCAAATCCCTCTCCAAATTGTTGAAATTCTCTTGAAGCTTTTAAAATTCTCTCCAGAATTTTCAAAATCCATGTCCACATGTTTACAATTTCACGTCAAAAAATGGCTACAATTCCAGTTGAAATGTTTTCAAAGTCCCTTAAAAATTTTCCAATTTTTGTCCCAATTCTTCCCATTCCCATTGAAACTTTTCAAATCCCTCTCAAAATTGTTGAAATTCTCTTGAAGCTTTTAAAATTCTCTCTAGAATTTTCAAAATCCATGTCCACAGGTTTACAATTTCACGTCAAAAAATGGCTAAAATTCCAGTTGAAATGTTTTCAAAGTCCCTTAAAAATTTTCCAATTTTTGTCCCAATTCTTCCCATTCCCATTGAAACTTTTCAAATCCCTCTCAAAATTGTTGAAATTCTCTTGAAGCTTTTAAAATTCTCTCTAGAATTTTAAAAATCCATGTCCACATGTTTACAATTTCACGTCAAAAAATGGCTAAAATTCCCGTTGAAATTTTTTCAAAGTCCCTGAAAAATTTTCCAATTTTTGTCCCAATTCTTCCTATTCCCATTGAAACTTTTCAAATCCCTCTCAAAATTGTTGAAATTCTCTTGAAGCTCTTAAAATTCTCTCTAGAATTTTCAAAATCCATGTCCACATGTTTACAATTTCATGGAAAAAAATGGCTAAAATTCCAGTTGAAATTTTTTCAAAGTCCCTTAAAAATTTTCCAATTTTTGTCCCAATTCTTCCCATTCCCATTGAAACTTTTCAAATCCCTCTCAAAATTGTTGAAATTCTCTTGAAGCTTTTAAAATTCTCTCTAGAATTTTCAAAATCCACGTCCACATGTTTACAATTTCACGTCAAAAAATGGCTAAAATTCCAGTTGAAATTTTTTCAAAGTCCCTTAAAAATTTTCCAATTTTTGTCCCAATTCTTCCCATTCCCATTGAAACTTTTCAAATCCCTCTCAAAATTGTTGAAATTCTGTTGAAGCTTTTAAAATTCTCTCTAGAATTTTCAAAATCCACGTCCACATATTTACAATTTCACGTCAAAAAATGGCTAAAATTCCAGTTGAAATTTTTTCAAAGTCCCTGAAAAATTTTCCAATTTTTGTCCCAATTCTTCCCATTCCCATTGAAACTTTTCAAATCCCTCTCAAAATTGTTGAAATTCTCTTGAAGCTTTTAAAATTCTCTCTAGAATTTTCAAAATCCATGTCCACAGGTTTACAATTTCACGTCAAAAAATGGCTAAAATTCCAGTTGAAATTTTTTCAAAGTCCCTTAAAAATTTTCCAATTTTTGTCCCAATTCTTCCCATTCCCATTGAAACTTTTCAAATCCCTCTCAAAATTGTTGAAATTCTCTTGAAGCTTTTAAAATTCTCTCTAGAATTTTCAAAATCCATGTCCACATGTTTACAATTTCACGTCAAAAAATGGCTAAAATTCCCGTTGAAATTTTTTCAAAGTCCCTTAAAATTTTCCAATTTTTGTCCCAATTCTTCCCATTCCCATTGAAACTTTTCAAATCCCTCTCAACATTGTTGAAATTCTCTTGAAGCTTTTAAAATTCTCTCTAGAATTTTCAAAATCCATGTCCACATGTTTACAATTTCACATCAAAAAATGGCTACAATTCCAGTTGAAATTTTTTCAAAGTCCCTTAAAAATTTTCCAATTTTTGTCCCAATTCTTCCCATTCCCATTGAAACTTTTCAAATCCCTCTCAAAATTGTTGAAGTTCTGTTGAAGCTTTTAAAATTCTCTCTAGAATTTTCAAAATCCATGTCCACATGTTTACAATTTCACGTCAAAAAATGGCTAAAATTCCAGTTGAAATTTTTTCAAAGTCCCTTAAAATTTTCCCATTTTTGTCCCAATTCTTCCCATTCCCATTGAAACTTTTCAAATCCCTCTCAAAATTGTTGAAATTCTCTTGAAGCTTTTAAAATTCTCTCTAGCATTTTCAAAATCCATGTCCACATGTTTACAATTTCACGTCAAAAAATGGCTAAAATTCCAGTGGAAATTTTTTCAAAGTCCCTTAAAAATTTTCCAATTTTTGTCCCAATTCTTCCCATTCCCATTGAAACTTTTCAAATCCCTCTCAAAATTGTTGAAATTCTCTTGAAGCTTTTAAAATTCTCTCTAGAATTTTCAAAATCCACGTCCACATGTTTACAATTTCACGTCAAAAAATGGCTAAAATTCCAGTTGAAATTTTTTCAAAGTCCCTTAAAAATTTTCCAATTTTTGTCCCAATTCTTCCCATTCCCATTGAAACTTTTCAAATCCCTCTCAAAATTGTTGAAATTCTCTTGAAGCTCTTAAAATTCTCTCTAGAATTTTCAAAATCCATGTCCACATGTTTACAATTTCATGGAAAAAATGGCTAAAATTCCAGTTGAAATTTTTTCAAAGTCCCTTAAAAATTTTCCAATTTTTGTCCCAATTCTTCCCATTCCCATTGAAACTTTTCAAATCCCTCTCAAAATTGTTGAAATTCTCTTGAAGCTTTTAAAATTCTCTCTAGAATTTTCAAAATCCATGTCCACATGTTTACAATTTCACGTCAAAAAATGGCTAAAATTCCCGTTGAAATCTTTTCAAAGTCCCTTCAAAATTTTCCAATTTTTGTCCCAATTCTTCCCATTCCCATTGAAACTTTTCAAATCCCTCTCAAAATTGTTGAAATTCTGTTGAAGCTTTTAAAATTCTCTCCAGAATTTTCAAAATCCATGTCCACATGTTTACAATTTCACGTCAAAAAATGGCTAAAATTCCAGCTGAAATTTTTTCAAAGTCCCTTCAAAATTTTCCAATTTTTGTCCCAATTCTTCCCATTCCCATTGAAACTTTTCAAATCCCTCTCAAAATTGTTGAAATTCTCTTGAAGCTTTTAAAATTCTCTCTAGAATTTTCAAAATCCATGTCCACATGTTCACAATTTCACGTCAAAAAATGGCTAAAATTCCAGCTGAAATTTTTTCAAAGTCCCTTCAAAATTTTCCAATTTTTGTCCCAATTCTTCCCATTCCCATTGAAACTTTTCAAATCCCTCTCAAAATTGTTGAAATTCTCTTGAAGCTTTTAAAATTCTCTCTAGAATTTTCAAAATCCATGTCCACATGTTTACAATTTCACGTCAAAAAATGGCTAAAATTCCAGTTGAAATTTTTTCAAAGTCCCTTCAAAATTTTCCAATTTTTGTCCCAATTCTTCCCATTCCCATTGAAACTTTTCAAATCCCTCTCAAAATTGTTGAAATTCTCTTGAAGCTCTTAAAATTCTCTCTAGAATTTTCAAAATCCATGTCCACATGTTTACAATTTCATGGAAAAAAATGGCTAAAATTCCAGTTGAAATTTTTTCAAAGTCCCTTAAAAATTTTCCAATTTTTGTCCCAATTCTTCCCATTCCCATTGAAACTTTTCAAATCCCTCTCAAAATTGTTGAAATTCTCTTGAAGCTTTTAAAATTCTCTCTAGAATTTTCAAAATCCATGTCCACATGTTTACAATTTCACGTCAAAAAATGGCTAAAATTCCCGTTGAAATTTTTTCAAAGTCCCTTCAAAATTTTCCAATTTTTGTCCCAATTCTTCCCATTCCCATTGAAACTTTTCAAATCCCTCTCCAAATTGTTGAAATTCTCTTGAAGCTTTTAAAATTCTCTCTAGAATTTTCAAAATCCATGTCCACATGTTTACAATTTCACGTCAAAAAATGGCTACAATTCCAGTTGAAATTTTTTCAAAGTCCCTGAAAAATTTTCCAATTTTTGTCCCAATTCTTCCCATTCCCATTGAAACTTTTCAAATCCCTCTCAAAATTGTTGAAATTCTCTTGAAGCTTTTAAAATTCTCTCCAGAATTTTCAAAATCCATGTCCACATGTTTGCAATTTCACGTCAAAAAATGGCTAAAATTCCAGTTGAAATTTTTTCAAAGTCCCTTCAAAATTTTCCAATTTTTGTCCCAATTCTTCCCATTCCTATTGAAACTTTTCAAATCCCTCTCAAAATTGTTGAAATTCTGTTGAAGCTTTTAAAATTCTCTCTAGAATTTTCAAAATCCATGTCCACATGTTTACAATTTCACGTCAAAAAATGGCTAAAATTCCAGTTGAAATGTTTTCAAAGTCCCTTAAAAATTTTCCAATTTTTGTCCCAATTCTTCCCATTCCCATTGAAACTTTTCAAATCCCTCTCAAAATTGTTGAAATTCTCTTGAAGCTTTTAAAATTCTCTCTAGAATTTTCAAAATCCACGTCCACATGTTTACAATTTCACGTCAAAAAATGGCTAAAATTCCAGTTGAAATTTTTTCAAAGTCCCTGAAAAATTTTCCAATTTTTGTCCCAATTCTTCCCATTCCCATTGAAACTTTTCAAATCCCTCTCAAAATTGTTGAAATTCTCTTGAAGCTTTTAAAATTCTCTCTAGAATTTTCAAAATCCATGTCCACAGGTTTACAATTTCACGTCAAAAAATGGCTAAAATTCCAGTTGAAATTTTGTCAAAGTCCCTTAAAAATTTTCCAATTTTTGTCCCAATTCTTCCCGTTCCCATTGAAACTTTTCAAATCCCTCTCAAAATTGTTGAAATTCTCTTGAAGCTTTTAAAATTCTCTCTAGAATTTTCAAAATCCATGTCCACATGTTTGCAATTTCACGGAATAAAATGGCTAAAATTCCTGTTGAAATTTTTTCAAAGTCCCTTAAAATTTTCCAATTTTTGTCCCAATTCTTCCCATTCCCATTGAAACTTTTCAAATCCCTCTCAAAATTGTTGAAATTCTCTTGAAGCTTTTAAAATTCTCTCTAGAATTTTCAAAATCCATGTCCACAGGTTTACAATTTCACGTCAAAAAATGGCTAAAATTCCAGTTGAAATTTTTTCAAAGTCCCTGAAAAATTTTCCAATTTTTGTCCCAATTCTTCCCATTCCCATTGAAACTTTTCAAATCCCTCTCAACATTGTTGAAATTCTGTTGAAGCTTTTAAAATTCTCTCTAGAATTTTCAAAATCCATGTCCACATGTTTGCAATTTCACGTCAAAAAATGGCTACAATTCCAGTTGAAATTTTTTCAAAGTCCCTTAAAAATTTTCCAATTTTTGTCCCAATTCTTCCCATTCCCATTGAAACTTTTCAAATCCCTCTCCAAATTGTTGAAATTCTCTTGAAGCTCTTAAAATTCTCTCTAGAATTTTCAAAATCCATGTCCACATGTTTACAATTTCACGTCAAAAAATGGCTAAAATTCCAGTTGAAATGTTTTCAAAGTCCCTTAAAAATTTTCCAATTTTTGTCCCAATTCTTCCCATTCCCATTGAAACTTTTCAAATCCCTCTCAAAATGGTTGAAATTCTCTTGAAGCTTTTAAAATTCTCTCTAGAATTTTCAAAATCCATGTCCACATGTTCACAATTTCACGTCAAAAAATGGCTAAAATTCCAGTTGAAATTTTTTCAAAGTCCCTGAAAAATTTTCCAATTTTTGTCCCAATTCTTCCCATTCCCATTGAAACTTTTCAAATCCCTCTCAAAATTGTTGAAATTCTCTTGAAGCTTTTAAAATTCTCTCTAGAATTTTCAAAATCCATGTCCACATGTTTACAATTTCACATCAAAAAATGGCTAAAATTCCAGTTGAAATTTTTTCAAAGTCCCTTCAAAATTTTCCAATTTTTGTCCCAATTCTTCCCATTCCCATTGAAACTTTTCAAATCCCTCTCAAAATTGTTGAAATTCTCTTGAAGCTTTTAAAATTCTCTCTAGAATTTTCAAAATCCATGTCCACAGGTTTACAATTTCACGTCAAAAAATGGCTAAAATTCCAGTTGAAATTTTTTCAAAGTCCCTTAAAAATTTTCCAATTTTTGTCCCAATTCTTCCCATTCCCATTGAAACTTTTCAAATCCCTCTCAAAATTGTTGAAATTCTCTTGAAGCTTTTAAAATTCTCTCTAGAATTTTCAAAATCCATGTCCACATATTTACAATTTCACGTCAAAAAATGGCTAAAATTCCAGTTGAAATGTTTTCAAAGTCCCTTAAAAATTTTCCAATTTTTGTCCCAATTCTTCCCATTCCCATTGAAACTTTTCAAATCCCTCTCAAAATTGTTGAAATTCTCTTGAAGCTTTTAAAATTCTCTCTAGAATTTTAAAAATCCATGTCCACATGTTTACAATTTCACGTCAAAAAATGGCTAAAATTCCAGTTGAAATTTTTTCAAAGTCCCTGAAAAATTTTCCAATTTTTGTCCCAATTCTTCCCATTCCCATTGAAACTTTTCAAATCCCTCTCAAAATTGTTGAAATTCTCTTGAAGCTTTTAAAATTCTCTCTAGAATTTTCAAAATCCATGTCCACATGTTCACAATTTCACGTCAAAAAATGGCTAAAATTCCAGTTGAAATTTTTTCAAAGTCCCTTAAAAATTTTCCAATTTTTGTCCCAATTCTTCCCATTCCCATTGAAACTTTTCAAATCCCTCTCAAAATTGTTGAAATTCTCTTGAAGCTTTTAAAATTCTCTCTAGAATTTTCAAAATCCATGTCCACAGGTTTACAATTTCACGTCAAAAAATGGCTAAAATTCCAGTTGAAATTTTTTCAAAGTCCCTGAAAAATTTTCCAATTTTTGTCCCAATTCTTCCCATTCCCATTGAAACTTTTCAAATCCCTCTCAACATTGTTGAAATTCTCTTGAAGCTTTTAAAATTCTCTCTAGAATTTTCAAAATCCATGTCCACAGGTTTACAATTTCACGTCAAAAAATGGCTAAAATTCCAGTTGAAATTTTTTCAAAGTCCCTTCAAAATTTTCCAATTTTTGTCCCAATTCTTCCCATTCCCATTGAAACTTTTCAAATCCCTCTCAAAATTGTTGAAATTCTCTTGAAGCTTTTAAAATTCTCTCTAGAATTTTCAAAATCCATGTCCACATGTTTACAATTTCACGTCAAAAAATGGCTAAAATTCCAGTTGAAATTTTTTCAAAGTCCCTTCAAAATTTTCCAATTTTTGTCCCAATTCTTCCCATTCCCATTGAAACTTTTCAAATCCCTCTCAAAATTGTTGAAATTCTCTTGAAGCTTTTAAAATTCTCTCTAGAATTTTCAAAATCCATGTCCACATGTTTACAATTTCACGTCAAAAAATGGCTAAAATTCCAGTTGAAATTTTTTCAAAGTCCCTGAAAAATTTTCCAATTTTTGTCCCAATTCTTCCCATTCCCATTGAAACTTTTCAAATCCCTCTCAACATTGTTGAAATTCTCTTGAAGCTTTTAAAATTCTCTCTAGAATTTTCAAAATCCATGTCCACATGTTTACAATTTCATGTCAAAAAATGGCTAAAATTGCAGTTGAAATTTTTTCAAAGTCCCTTAAAAATTTTCCAATTTTTGTCCCAATTCTTCCCATTCCCATTGAAACTTTTCAAATCCCTCTCAAAAGTGTTGAAATTCTCTTGAAGCTTTTAAAATTCTCTCTAGAATTTTCAAAATCCATGTCCACATGTTTACAATTTCATGTCAAAAAATGGCTAAAATTGCAGTTGAAATTTTTTCAAAGTCCCATAAAATTTTCCCAATTTTTGTCCCAATTCTTCCCATTCCCATTGAAACTTTTCAAATCCCTCTCCAAATTGTTGAAATTCTCTTGAAGCTTTTAAAATTCTCTCTAGAATTTTCAAAATCCATGTCCACATGTTCACAATTTCACGTCAAAAAATGGCTAAAATTCCAGTTGAAATTTTTCAAAGTCCCTGAAAAATTTTGCAATTTTTGTCCCAATTCTTCCCATTCCCATTGAAACTTTTCAAATCCCTCTCAAAATTGTTGAAATTCTCTTGAAGCTTTTAAAATTCTCTCTAGAATTTTCAAAATCCATGTCCACAGGTTTACAATTTCACGTCAAAAAATGGCTAAAATTCCAGTTGAAATTTTTTCAAAGTCCCTTCAAAATTTTCCAATTTTTGTCCCAATTCTTCCCATTCCCATTGAAACTTTTCAAATCCCTCTCAACATTGTTGAAATTCTCTTGAAGCTTTTAAAATTCTCTCTAGAATTTTCAAAATCCATGTCCACAGGTTTACAATTTCACGTCAAAAAATGGCTAAAATTCCAGTTGAAATTTTTTCAAAGTCCCTTCAAAATTTTCCAATTTTTGTCCCAATTCTTCCCATTCCCATTGAAACTTTTCAAATCCCTCTCAAAATTGTTGAAATTCTCTTGAAGCTTTTAAAATTCTCTCCAGAATTTTCAAAATCCATGTCCACATGTTTACAATTTCACATCAAAAAATGGCTAAAATTCCAGTTGAAATTTTTTCAAAGTCCCTTCAAAATTTTCCAATTTTTGTCCCAATTCTTCCCATTCCCATTGAAACTTTTCAAATCCCTCTCAAAATTGTTGAAATTCTCTTGAAGCTTTTAAAATTCTCTCTAGAATTTTCAAAATCCATGTCCACATGTTTACAATTTCACGTCAAAAAATGGCTAAAATTCCAGTTGAAATTTTTTCAAAGTCCCTGAAAAATTTTCCAATTTTTGTCCCAATTCTTCCCATTCCCATTGAAACTTTTCAAATCCCTCTCAAAATTGTTGAAATTCTCTTGAAGCTTTTAAAATTCTCTCTAGAATTTTCAAAATCCATGTCCACAGGTTTACAATTTCACGTCAAAAAATGGCTAAAATTCCAGTTGAAATTTTTTCAAAGTCCCTTAAAAATTTTCCAATTTTTGTCCCAATTCTTCCCGTTCCCATTGAAACTTTTCAAATCCCTCTCAAAATTGTTGAAATTCTCTTGAAGCTTTTAAAATTCTCTCTAGAATTTTCAAAATCCATGTCCACATGTTTACAATTTCACGTCAAAAAATGGCTAAAATTCCAGTTGAAATTTTTTCAAAGTCCCTGAAAAATTTTCCAATTTTTGTCCTAATTCTTCCCATTCCCATTGAAACTTTTCAAATCCCTCTCAAAATTGTTGAAATTCTCTTGAAGCTTTTAAAATTCTCTCTAGAATTTTAAAAATCCATGTCCACATGTTTACAATTTCACGTCAAAAAATGGCTAAAATTCCAGTTGAAATGTTTTCAAAGTCCCTTCAAAATTTTCCAATTTTTGTCCCAATTCTTCCCATTCCCATTGAAACTTTTCAAATCCCTCTCCAAATTGTTGAAATTCTCTTGAAGCTTTTAAAATTCTCTCTAGAATTTTCAAAATCCATGTCCACATGTTTACAATTTCACGTCAAAAAATGGCTAAAATTCCAGTTGAAATGTTTTCAAAGTCCCTTAAAAATTTTCCAATTTTTGTCCCAATTCTTCCCATTCCCATTGAAACTTTTCAAATCCCTCTCAACATTGTTGAAATTCTCTTGAAGCTTTTAAAATTCTCTCTAGAATTTTCAAAATCCATGTCCACATATTTACAATTTCACGTCAAAAAATGGCTAAAATTCCAGTTGAAATGTTTTCAAAGTCCCTTAAAAATTTTCCAATTTTTGTCCCAATTCTTCCCATTCCCATTGAAACTTTTCAAATCCCTCTCAAAATTGTTGAAATTCTCTTGAAGCTTTTAAAATTCTCTCTAGAATTTTCAAAATCCATGTCCACATGTTTACAATTTCACGTCAAAAAATGGCTAAAATTCCAGTTGAAATTTTTTCAAAGTCCCTTAAAAATTTTCCAATTTTTGTCCCAATTCTTCCCATTCCCATTGAAACTTTTCAAATCCCTCTCAAAATTGTTGAAATTCTGTTGAAGCTTTTAAAATTCTCTCTAGAATTTTCAAAATCCATGTCCACATGTTTACAATTTCACGGAATAAAATGGCTAAAATTCCTGTTGAAATTTTTTCAAAGTCCCTTAAAATTTTCCAATTTTTGTCCCAATTCTTCCCATTCCCATTGAAACTTTTCAAATCCCTCTCAAAATTGTTGAAATTCTCTTGAAGCTTTTAAAATTCTCTCTAGAATTTTCAAAATCCATGTCCACAGGTTTACAATTTCACGTCAAAAAATGGCTAAAATTCCCGTTGAAATCTTTTCAAAGTCCCTTCAAAATTTTCCAATTTTTGTCCCAATTCTTCCCATTCCCATTGAAACTTTTCAAATCCCTCTCAACATTGTTGAAATTCTCTTGAAGCTTTTAAAATTCTCTCTAGAATTTTCAAAATCCATGTCCACAGGTTTACAATTTCACGTCAAAAAATGGCTAAAATTCCAGTTGAAATTTTTTCAAAGTCCCTTAAAAATTTTCCAATTTTTGTCCCAATTCTTCCCATTCCCATTGAAACTTTTCAAATCCCTCTCAAAATTGTTGAAATTCTCTTGAAGCTTTTAAAATTCTCTCTAGAATTTTCAAAATCCATGTCCACATGTTTACAATTTCACATCAAAAAATGGCTAAAATTCCAGTTGAAATTTTTTCAAAGTCCCTTCAAAATTTTCCAATTTTTGTCCCAATTCTTCCCATTCCCATTGAAACTTTTCAAATCCCTCTCAAAATTGTTGAAATTCTCTTGAAGCTTTTAAAATTCTCTCTAGAATTTTCAAAATCCATGTCCACATGTTTACAATTTCACGTCAAAAAATGGCTAAAATTCCAGTTGAAATTTTTTCAAAGTCCCTGAAAAATTTTCCAATTTTTGTCCCAATTCTTCCCATTCCCATTGAAACTTTTCAAATCCCTCTCAACATTGTTGAAATTCTCTTGAAGCTTTTAAAATTCTCTCTAGAATTTTCAAAATCCATGTCCACATGTTTACAATTTCATGTCAAAAAATGGCTAAAATTGCAGTTGAAATTTTTTCAAAGTCCCTTAAAAATTTTCCAATTTTTGTCCCAATTCTTCCCATTCCCATTGAAACTTTTCAAATCCCTCTCAAAATTGTTGAAATTCTCTTGAAGCTTTTAAAATTCTCTCTAGAATTTTCAAAATCCATGTCCACATGTTTACAATTTCACGTCAAAAAATGGCTAAAATTCCCGTTGAAATTTTTCAAAGTCCCTTAAAAATTTTCCAATTTTTGTCCCAATTCTTCCCATTCCCATTGAAACTTTTCAAATCCCTCTCAAAAGTGTTGAAATTCTCTTGAAGCTTTTAAAATTCTCTCTAGAATTTTCAAAATCCATGTCCACATGTTTACAATTTCATGTCAAAAAATGGCTAAAATTGCAGTTGAAATTTTTTCAAAGTCCCATAAAAATTTTCCAATTTTTGTCCCAATTCTTCCCATTCCCATTGAAACTTTTCAAATCCCTCTCCAAATTGTTGAAATTCTGTTGAAGCTTTTAAAATTCTCTCTAGAATTTTCAAAATCCATGTCCACAGGTTTACAATTTCACGTCAAAAAATGGCTAAAATTCCAGTTGAAATTTTTTCAAAGTCCCTGAAAAATTTTCCAATTTTTGTCCCAATTCTTCCCATTCCCATTGAAACTTTTCAAATCCCTCTCAAAATTGTTGAAATTCTCTTGAAGCTTTTAAAATTCTCTCTAGAATTTTCAAAATCCATGTCCACAGGTTTACAATTTCACGTCAAAAAATGGCTAAAATTCCAGTTGAAATTTTTTCAAAGTCCCTTCAAAATTTTCCAATTTTTGTCCCAATTCTTCCCATTCCCATTGAAACTTTTCAAATCCCTCTCAAAATTGTTGAAATTCTCTTGAAGCTTTTAAAATTCTCTCTAGAATTTTCAAAATCCATGTCCACAGGTTTACAATTTCACGTCAAAAAATGGCTAAAATTCCAGTTGAAATTTTTTCAAAGTCCCTGAAAAATTTTCCAATTTTTGTCCCAATTCTTCCCATTCCCATTGAAACTTTTCAAATCCCTCTCAACATTGTTGAAATTCTCTTGAAGCTTTTAAAATTCTCTCTAGAATTTTCAAAATCCATGTCCACAGGTTTACAATTTCACGTCAAAAAATGGCTAAAATTCCAGTTGAAATTTTTTCAAAGTCCCTTCAAAATTTTCCAATTTTTGTCCCAATTCTTCCCATTCCCATTGAAACTTTTCAAATCCCTCTCAAAATTGTTGAAATTCTCTTGAAGCTTTTAAAATTCTCTCTAGAATTTTCAAAATCCATGTCCACATGTTTACAAATTCACATCAAAAAATGGCTAAAATTCCAGTTGAAATTTTTTCAAAGTCCCTTAAAAATTTTCCAATTTTTGTCCCAATTCTTCCCATTCCCATTGAAACTTTTCAAATCCCTCTCAAAATTGTTGAAATTCTCTTGAAGCTTTTAAAATTCTCTCTAGAATTTTCAAAATCCATGTCCACATGTTTACAATTTCACGTCAAAAAATGGCTAAAATTCCAGTTGAAATTTTTTCAAAGTCCCTGAAAAATTTTCCAATTTTTGTCCCAATTCTTCCCATTCCCATTGAAACTTTTCAAATCCCTCTCAACATTGTTGAAATTCTCTTGAAGCTTTTAAAATTCTCTCTAGAATTTTCAAAATCCATGTCCACATGTTTACAATTTCATGTCAAAAAATGGCTAAAATTGCAGTTGAAATTTTTTCAAAGTCCCTTAAAAATTTTCCAATTTTTGTCCCAATTCTTCCCATTCCCATTGAAACTTTTCAAATCCCTCTCAAAATTGTTGAAATTCTCTTGAAGCTTTTAAAATTCTCTCTAGAATTTTCAAAATCCATGTCCACATGTTTACAATTTCACGTCAAAAAATGGCTAAAATTCCCGTTGAAATTTTTTCAAAGTCCCTTAAAAATTTTCCAATTTTTGTCCCAATTCTTCCCATTCCCATTGAAACTTTTCAAATCCCTCTCAAAAGTGTTGAAATTCTCTTGAAGCTTTTAAAATTCTCTCTAGAATTTTCAAAATCCATGTCCACATGTTTACAATTTCATGTCAAAAAATGGCTAAAATTGCAGTTGAAATTTTTTCAAAGTCCCATAAAAATTTTCCAATTTTTGTCCCAATTCTTCCCATTCCCATTGAAACTTTTCAAATCCCTCTCCAAATTGTTGAAATTCTGTTGAAGCTTTTAAAATTCTCTCTAGAATTTTCAAAATCCATGTCCACAGGTTTACAATTTCACGTCAAAAAATGGCTAAAATTCCAGTTGAAATTTTTTCAAAGTCCCTGAAAAATTTTCCAATTTTTGTCCCAATTCTTCCCATTCCCATTGAAACTTTTCAAATCCCTCTCAAAATTGTTGAAATTCTCTTGAAGCTTTTAAAATTCTCTCTAGAATTTTCAAAATCCATGTCCACAGGTTTACAATTTCACGTCAAAAAATGGCTAAAATTCCAGTTGAAATTTTTTCAAAGTCCCTTCAAAATTTTCCAATTTTTGTCCCAATTCTTCCCATTCCCATTGAAACTTTTCAAATCCCTCTCAACATTGTTGAAATTCTCTTGAAGCTTTTAAAATTCTCTCTAGAATTTTCAAAATCCATGTCCACATGTTTACAATTTCACGTCAAAAAATGGCTAAAATTCCAGTTGAAATTTTTTCAAAGTCCCTGAAAAATTTTCCAATTTTTGTCCCAATTCTTCCCATTCCCATTGAAACTTTTCAAATCCCTCTCAACATTGTTGAAATTCTCTTGAAGCTTTTAAAATTCTCTCTAGAATTTTCAAAATCCATGTCCACATGTTTACAATTTCATGTCAAAAAATGGCTAAAATTGCAGTTGAAATTTTTTCAAAGTCCCTTAAAAATTTTCCAATTTTTGTCCCAATTCTTCCCATTCCCATTGAAACTTTTCAAATCCCTCTCAAAATTGTTGAAATTCTCTTGAAGCTTTTAAAATTCTCTCTAGAATTTTCAAAATCCATGTCCACATGTTTACAATTTCACGTCAAAAAATGGCTAAAATTCCAGTTGAAATTTTTTCAAAGTCCCTGAAAAATTTTCCAATTTTTGTCCCAATTCTTCCCATTCCCATTGAAACTTTTCAAATCCCTCTCAACATTGTTGAAATTCTCTTGAAGCTTTTAAAATTCTCTCTAGAATTTTCAAAATCCATGTCCACATGTTTACAATTTCATGTCAAAAAATGGCTAAAATTGCAGTTGAAATTTTTTCAAAGTCCCTTAAAAATTTTCCAATTTTTGTCCCAATTCTTCCCATTCCCATTGAAACTTTTCAAATCCCTCTCAAAATTGTTGAAATTCTCTTGAAGCTTTTAAAATTCTCTCTAGAATTTTCAAAATCCATGTCCACATGTTTACAATTTCACGTCAAAAAATGGCTAAAATTCCCGTTGAAATTTTTTCAAAGTCCCTTAAAAATTTTCCAATTTTTGTCCCAATTCTTCCCATTCCCATTGAAACTTTTCAAATCCCTCTCAAAAGTGTTGAAATTCTCTTGAAGCTTTTAAAATTCTCTCTAGAATTTTCAAAATCCATGTCCACATGTTTACAATTTCACGTCAAAAAATGGCTAAAATTCCAGTTGAAATGTTTTCAAAGTCCCTGAAAAATTTTCCAATTTTTGTCCCAATTCTTCCCATTCCCATTGAAACTTTTCAAATCCCTCTCAAAATTGTTGAAATTCTGTTGAAGCTTTTAAAATTCTCTCTAGAATTTTCAAAATCCATGTCCACAGGTTTACAATTTCACGTCAAAAAATGGCTAAAATTCCAGTTGAAATGTTTTCAAAGTCCCTGAAAAATTTTCCAATTTTTGTCCCAATTCTTCCCATTCCCATTGAAACTTTTCAAATCCCTCTCAAAATTGTTGAAATTCTCTTGAAGCTTTTAAAATTCTCTCTAGAATTTTCAAAATCCATGTCCACATGTTTACAATTTCATGTCAAAAAATGGCTAAAATTCCAGTTGAAATTTTTTCAAAGTCCCTTAAAAATTTTCCAATTTTTGTCCCAATTCTTCCCATTCCCATTGAAACTTTTCAAATCCCTCTCAAAATTGTTGAAATTCTGTTGAAGCTTTTAAAATTCTCTCTAGAATTTTCAAAATCCACGTCCACATGTTTACAATTTCACGTCAAAAAATGGCTAAAATTCCAGTTGAAATTTTTTCAAAGTCCCTGAAAAATTTTCCAATTTTTGTCCCAATTCTTCCCATTCCCATTGAAACTTTTCAAATCCCTCTCAAAATTGTTGAAATTCTCTTGAAGCTTTTAAAATTCTCTCTAGAATTTTCAAAATCCATGTCCACATGTTTACAATTTCACGTCAAAAAAATGGCTAAAATTCCAGTTGAAATTTTTTCAAAGTCCCTGAAAAATTTTCCAATTTTTGTCCCAATTCTTCCCATTCCCATTGAAACTTTTCAAATCCCTCTCAAAATTGTTGAAATTCTCTTGAAGCTTTTAAAATTCTCTCTAGAATTTTCAAAATCCATGTCCACATGTTTACAATTTCACGTCAAAAAATGGCTAAAATTCCAGTTGAAATTTTTTCAAAGTCCCTTAAAAATTTTCCAATTATTGTCCCAATTCTTCCCATTCCCATTGAAACTTTTCAAATCCCTCTCAAAATTGTTGAAATTCTCTTGAAGCTTTTAAAATTCTCTCTAGAATTTTCAAAATCCATGTCCACATGTTTACAATTTCACGTCAAAAAATGGCTAAAATTCCAGTTGAAATTTTTTCAAAGTCCCTGAAAAATTTTCCAATTTTTGTCCCAATTCTTCCCATTCCCATTGAAACTTTTCAAAGCCCTCTCAAAATTGTTGAAATTCTCTTGAAGCTTTTAAAATTCTCTCTAGAATTTTCAAAATCCATGTCCACATGTTTACAATTTCACGTCAAAAAATGGCTAAAATTCCAGTTGAAATTTTTTCAAAGTCCCTTAAAAATTTTCCAATTTTTGTCCCAATTCTTCCCATTCCCATTGAAACTTTTCAAATCCCTCTCCAAATTGTTGAAATTCTCTTGAAGCTTTTAAAATTCTCTCTAGAATTTTCAAAATCCATGTCCACATGTTTACAATTTCACGTCAAAAAATGGCTAAAATTCCAGTGGAAATTTTTTCAAAGTCCCTTCAAAATTTTCCAATTTTTGTCCCAATTCTTCCCATTCCCATTGAAACTTTTCAAATCCCTCTCAAAATTGTTGAAATTCTCTTGAAGCTTTTAAAATTCTCTCTAGAATTTTCAAAATCCATGTCCACATGTTTACAATTTCACGTCAAAAAAATGACTAAAATTCCAGTTGAAATTTTTTCAAAGTCCCTGAAAAATTTTCCAATTTTTGTCCCAATTCTTCCCATTCCCATTGAAACTTTTCAAATCCCTCTCAAAATTGTTGAAATTCTCTTGAAGCTTTTAAAATTCTCTCTAGAATTTTCAAAATCCATGTCCACATGTTTACAATTTCACGTCAAAAAATGGCTAAAATTCCAGTTGAAATGTTTTCAAAGTCCCTGAAAAATTTTCCAATTTTTGTCCCAATTCTTCCCATTCCCATTGAAACTTTTCAAATCCCTCTCAAAATTGTTGAAATTCTGTTGAAGCTTTTAAAATTCTCTCTAGAATTTTCAAAATCCACGTCCACATGTTTACAATTTCACGTCAAAAAATGGCTAAAATTCCAGTTGAAATTTTTTCAAAGTCCCTGAAAAATTTTCCAATTTTTGTCCCAATTCTTCCCATTCCCATTGAAACTTTTCAAATCCCTCTCAAAATTGTTGAAATTCTCTTGAAGCTTTTAAAATTCTCTCTAGAATTTTCAAAATCCATGTCCACAGGTTTACAATTTCACGTCCAAAAATGGCTAAAATTCCAGTTGAAATGTTTTCAAAGTCCCTGAAAAATTTTCCAATTTTTGTCCCAATTCTTCCCATTCCCATTGAAACTTTTCAAATCCCTCTCAAAATTGTTGAAATTCTCTTGAAGCTTTTAAAATTCTCTCTAGAATTTTCAAAATCCATGTCCACATGTTTACAATTTCATGTCAAAAAATGGCTAAAATTCCAGTTGAAATTTTTTCAAAGTCCCTTAAAAATTTTCCAATTTTTGTCCCAATTCTTCCCATTCCCATTGAAACTTTTCAAATCCCTCTCAAAATTGTTGAAATTCTCTTGAAGCTTTTAAAATTCTCTCTAGAATTTTCAAAATCCATGGCCACATGTTTACAATTTCACGTCAAAAAATGGCTAAAATTCCAGTTGAAATTTTTTCAAAGTCCCTTAAAAATTTTCCAATTTTTGTCCCAATTCTTCCCATTCCCATTGAAACTTTTCAAATCCCTCTCAAAATTGTTGAAATTCTCTTGAAGCTTTTAAAATTCTCTCTAGAATTTTCAAAATCCATGTCCACATGTTTACAATTTCACGTCAAAAAAATGGCTAAAATTCCAGTTGAAATTTTTTCAAAGTCCCTTAAAAATTTTCCAATTTTTGTCCCAATTCTTCCCATTCCCATTGAAACTTTTCAAATCCCTCTCAACATTGTTGAAATTCTCTTGAAGCTTTTAAAATTCTCTCTAGAATTTTCAAAATCCATGTCCACATGTTTACAATTTCACGTCAAAAAATGGCTAAAATTCCAGTTGAAATTTTTTCAAAGTCCCTTAAAAATTTTCCAATTATTGTCCCAATTCTTCCCATTCCCATTGAAACTTTTCAAATCCCTCTCAAAATTGTTGAAATTCTCTTGAAGCTTTTAAAATTCTCTCTAGAATTTTCAAAATCCATGTCCACATGTTTACAATTTCACGTCAAAAAATGGCTAAAATTCCAGTGGAAATTTTTTCAAAGTCCCTGAAAAATTTTCCAATTTTTGTCCCAATTCTTCCCATTCCCATTGAAACTTTTCAAAGCCCTCTCAAAATTGTTGAAATTCTCTTGAAGCTTTTAAAATTCTCTCTAGAATTTTCAAAATCCATGTCCACATGTTTACAATTTCACGTCAAAAAATGGCTAAAAATTCCAGTTGAAATTTTTTCAAAGTCCCTTAAAAATTTTCCAATTTTTGTCCCAATTCTTCCCATTCCCATTGAAACTTTTCAAATCCCTCTCCAAATTGTTGAAATTCTCTTGAAGCTTTTAAAATTCTCTCTAGAATTTTCAAAATCCATGTCCACATGTTTACAATTTCACGTCAAAAAATGGCTAAAATTCCAGTGGAAATTTTTTCAAAGTCCCTTCAAAATTTTCCAATTTTTGTCCCAATTCTTCCCATTCCCATTGAAACTTTTCAAATCCCTCTCAAAATTGTTGAAATTCTCTTGAAGCTTTTAAAATTCTCTCTAGAATTTTCAAAATCCATGTCCACATGTTTACAATTTCACGTCAAAAAAATGACTAAAATTCCAGTTGAAATTTTTTCCAAGTCCCTTAAAAATTTTCCAATTTTTGTCCCAATTCTTCCCATTCCCATTGAAACTTTTCAAATCCCTCTCAAAATTGTTGAAATTCTCTTGAAGCTTTTAAAATTCTCTCTAGAATTTTCAAAATCCATGTCCACATGTTTACAATTTCACGTCAAAAAATGGCTAAAATTCCAGTTGAAATTTTTTCAAAGTCCCTTAAAAATTTTCCAATTATTGTCCCAATTCTTCCCATTCCCATTGAAACTTTTCAAATCCCTCTCAAAATTGTTGAAATTCTCTTGAAGCTTTTAAAATTCTCTCTAGAATTTTCAAAATCCATGTCCACATGTTTGCAATTTCACGTCAAAAAATGGCTAAAATTCCAGTTGAAATTTTTTTCAAAGTCCCTTAAAAATTTTCCAATTTTTGTCCCAATTCTTCCCATTCCCATTGAAACTTTTCAAATCCCTCTCAAAATTGTTGGAATTCTGTTGAAGCTTTTAAAATTCTCTCTAGAATTTTCAAAATCCATGTCCACATGTTTACAATTTCACTGTCAAAAAATGGCTAAAATTCCAGTTGAAATGTTTTCAAAGTCCCTTAAAAATTTTCCAATTTTTGTCCCAATTCTTCCCATTCCCATTGAAACTTTTCAAATCCCTCTCCAAATTGTTGAAATTCTCTTGAAGCTTTTAAAATTCTCTCTAGAATTTTCTAAATCCATGTCCACCGGTTTACAATTTCATGTCAAAAAATGGCTAAAATTCCAGTTGAAATTTTTTCAAAGTCCCTTAAAAATTTTCCAACTTTTGTCCCAATTCTTCCCATTCCCATTGAAACTTTTCAAATCCCTCTCAAAATTGTTGAAATTCTATCTTGAAGCTTTTAAAATTCTCTCTAGAATTTTCAAAATCCATGTCCACATGTTTACAATTTCACGTCAAAAAATGGCTAAAATTCCCGTTGAAATTTTTTCAAAGTCCCTGAAAAATTTTCCAATTTTTGTCCCAATTCTTCCCATTCCCATTGAAACTTTTCAAATCCCTCTCCAAATTGTTGAAATTCTCTTGAAGCTTTTAAAATTCTCTCTAGAATTTTCAAAATCCATGTCCACATGTTTACAATTTCACGTCAAAAAATGGCTAAAATTCCAGTTGAAATGTTTTCAAAGTCTTTCCAATTTTTGTCCCAATTCTTCCCATTCCCATTGAAACTTTTCAAATCCCTCTCAAATTGTTGAAATTCTCTTGAAGCTTTTAAAATTCTCTCGAGAATTTTCAAAATCCATGTCCACATGTTTACAATTTCACGTCAAAAAATGGCTACAATTCCAGTTGAAATTTTTTCAAAGTCCCTGAAAAATTTTCCAATTTTTGTCCCAATTCTTCCCATTCCCATTGAAACTTTTCAAATCCCTCTCAAAATTGTTGAAATTCTCTTGAAGCTTTTAAAATTCTCTCTAGAATTTTCAAATCCATGTCCACATGTTTACAATTTCATGTCAAAAAAATGGCTAAAATTCCAGTTGAAATTTTTTCAAGTCCCTTAAAAATTTTCCAAATTTTTGTCCCCAATTCTTCCCATTCCCATTGAAACTTTTCAAATCCCTCTCAACATTGTTGAAATTCTCTTGAAGCTTTTAAAATTCTCTCTAGAATTTTCAAAATCCATGGCCACATGTTTACAATTTCACGTCAAAAAATGGCTAAAATTCCAGTTGAAATGTTTTCAAAGTCCCTGAAAAATTTTCCAATTTTTGTCCCAATTCTTCCCATTCCCATTGAAACTTTTCAAATCCCTCTCAAAATTGTTGAAATTCTGTTGAAGCTTTTAAAATTCTCTCTAGAATTTTCAAAATCCACGTCCACATGTTTACAATTTCACGTCAAAAAATGGCTAAATTCCAGTTGAAATTTTTTCAAAGTCCCTGAAAAATTTTCCAATTTTTGTCCCAATTCTTCCCATTCCCATTGAAACTTTTCAAATCCCTCTCAAAATTGTTGAAATTCTCTTGAAGCTTTTAAAATTCTCTCTTAGAATTTTCAAATCCATGTCCACAGGTTTACAATTTCACGTCAAAAAATGGCTAAAATTCCAGTTGAAATTTTTTCAAAGTCCCTTCAAAATTTTCCAATTTTTGTCCCAATTCTTCCCGTTCCCATTGAAACTTTTCAAATCCCTCTCAAAATTGTTGAAATTCTCTTGAAGCTTTTAAAATTCTCTCTAGAATTTTCAAAATCCATGTCCACATGTTTACAATTTCATGTCAAAAAATGGCTAAAATTCCAGTTGAAATTTTTTCAAAGTCCCTTAAAAATTTCCAATTTTTGTCCCAATTCTTCCCATTCCCATTGAAACTTTTCAAATCCCTCTCAAAATTGTTGAAATTCTGTTGAAGCTTTTAAAATTCTCTCTAGAATTTTCAAAATCCACGTCCACATGTTTACAATTTCACGTCAAAAATGGCTAAAATTCCAGTTGAAATTTTTTCAAAGTCCCTTAAAAATTTTCCAATTTTTGTCCCAATTCTTCCCATTCCCATTGAAACTTTTCAAATCCCTCTCAAAATTGTTGAAATTCTCTTGAAGCTTTTTAAAATTCTCTCTAGAATTTTCAAAATCCATGTCCACATGTTTACAATTTCACGTCAAAAAAATGGCTAAAATTCCAGTTGAAATTTTTTCAAAGTCCCTGAAAAATTTTCCAATTTTTGTCCCAATTCTTCCCATTCCCATTGAAACTTTTCAAATCCCTCTCAAAATTGTTGAAATTCTCTTGAAGCTTTTAAAATTCTCTCTAGAATTTTCAAAATCCATGTCCACATGTTTACAATTTCACGTCAAAAATGGCTAAAATTCCAGTTGAAATTTTTTCAAAGTCCCTTAAAAATTTTCCAATTATTGTTCCAATTCTTCCCATTCCCATTGAAACTTTTCAAATCCCTCTCAAAATTGTTGAAATTCTCTTGAAGCTTTTAAAATTCCCTCTAGAATTTTCAAAATCCATGTCCACATGTTTACAATTTCACGTCAAAAAATGGCTAAAATTCCAGTTGAAATTTTTTCAAAGTCCCTGAAAAATTTTCCAATTTTTGTCCCAATTCTTCCCATTCCCATTGAAACTTTTCAAAGCCCTCTCAAAATTGTTGAAATTCTCTTGAAGCTTTTAAAATTCTCTCTAGAATTTTCAAAATCCATGTCCACATGTTTACAATTTCACGTCAAAAAATGGCTAAAATTCCAGTTGAAATTTTTTCAAAGTCCCTTAAAAATTTTCCAATTTTTGTCCCAATTCTTCCCATTCCCATTGAAACTTTTCAAATCCCTCTCAAACATTGTTGAAATTCTCTTGAAGCTTTTTAAAATTCTCTCTAGAATTTTCAAAATCCATGTCCACATGTTTACAATTTCACGTCAAAAAATGGCTAAAATTCCAGTGGAATTTTTTCAAGTCCCTTCAAAATTTTCCAATTTTTGTCCCAATTCTTCCCATTCCCATTGAAACTTTTCAAATCCCTCTCAAAATTGTTGAAATTCTCTTGAAGCTTTTAAAATTCTCTCTAGAATTTTCAAAATCCATGTCCACATGTTTACAATTTCACGTCAAAAAAATGACTAAATTCCAGTTGAAATTTTTTCAAAGTCCCTTAAAAATTTTCCAATTTTTGTCCCAATTCTTCCCATTCCCATTGAAACTTTTCAAATCCCTCTCAAAATTGTTGAAATTCTCTTGAAGCTTTTAAAATTCTCTCTAGAATTTTCAAAATCCATGTCCACATGTTTACAATTTCACGTCAAAAAATGGCTAAAATTCCAGTTGAAATTTTTTCAAAGTCCCTTAAAAATTTTCCAATTATTGTCCCAATTCTTCCCATTCCCATTGAAACTTTTCAAATCCCTCTCAAAATTGTTGAAATTCTGTTTAAGGCTTTTAAAATGCTCTCTAGAATTTTCAAAATCCATGTCCACATGTTTGCAATTCACGTCAAAAAATGGCTAAAATTCCAGTTGAAATTTTTTCAAAGTCCCTTAAAAATTTTCCAATTTTTGTCCCAATTCTTCCCATTCCCATTGAAACTTTTCAAATCCCTCTCAAAATTGTTGGAATTCTCTTGAAGCTTTTAAAATTCTCTCTAGAATTTTCAAAATCCATGTCCACATGTTTACAATTTCACGTCAAAAAATGGCTAAAATTCCAGTTTGAAATGTTTTCAAAGTCCCTTAAAAATTTTCCAATTTTGTCCCAATTCTTCCCATTCCCATTGAAACTTTTCAAATCCCTCTCCAAATTGTTGAAATTCTCTTGAAGCTTTTAAAATTCTCTCTAGAATTTTCAAAATCCATGTCCACCGGTTTTACAATTTCATGTCAAAAAATGGCTAAAATTCCAGTTGAAATTTTTTCAAAGTCCCTTAAAAATTTTCCAACTTTTGTCCCAATTCTTCCCATTCCCATTGAAACTTTTCAAATCCCTCTCAAAATTGTTGAAATTCTCTTGAAGCTTTTAAAATTCTCTCTAGAATTTTCAAAATCCATGTCCACATGTTTACAATTTCACGTCAAAAAATGGCTAAAATTCCCGTTGAAATTTTTTCAAAGTCCCTTCAAAATTTTCCAATTTTTGTCCCAATTCTTCCCATTCCCATTGAAACTTTTCAAATCCCTCTCAACATTGTTGAAATTCTCTTGAAGCTTTTAAAATTCTCTCTAGAATTTTCAAAATCCATGTCCACATGTTTACAATTTCACGTCAAAAAATGGCTAAAATTCCAGTTGAAATGTTTTCAAAGTCCCTGAAAAATTTTCAATTTTTGTCCCAATTCTTCCCATTCCCATTGAAACTTTTCAAATCCCTCTCAAAATTGTTGAAATTCTCTTGAAGCTTTTAAAATTCTCTCTAGAATTTTCAAAATCCATGTCCACAGTTTACAATTTCACGTCAAAAAATGGCTACAATTCCAGTTGAAATTTTTCAAAGTCCCTGAAAAATTTTCCAATTTTTGTCCCAATTCTTCCCATTCCCATTGAAACTTTTCAAATCCCTCTCAAAATTGTTGAAATTCTCTTGAAGCTTTTAAAATTCTCTCTAGAATTTTCAAAATCCATGTCCACATGTTTACAATTTCATGTCAAAAAATGGCTAAAATTGCAGTTGAAATTTTTTCAAAGTCCCTTAAAAATTTTCCAATTTTTGTCCCAATTCTTCCCATTCCCATTGAAACTTTTCAAATCCCTCTCAAAATTGTTGAAATTCTCTTGAAGCTTTTAAAATTCTCTCTAGAATTTTCAAAATCCACGTCCACATGTTTACAATTTCACGTCAAAAATTGGCTAAAATTCCAGTTGAAATTTTTTCAAAGTCTCTTAAAAATTTTCCAATTTTTGTCCCAATTCTTCCCATTCCCATTGAAACTTTTCAAATCCCTCTCAAAATTGTTGAAATTCTCTTGAAGCTTTTAAAATTCTCTCTAGAATTTTCAAATCCATGTCCACATGTTTACAATTTCACGTCAAAAAATGGCTAAAATTCCAGTTGAAATTTTTTCAAAGTCCCTTAAAAATTTTCCAATTTTTGTCCCAATTCTTCCATTCCCATTGAAACTTTTCAAATCCCTCTCAAAATTGTTGAAATTCTCTTGAAGCTCTTAAAATTCTCTCTAGAATTTTCAAAATCCATGTCCACATGTTTACAATTTCACGTCAAAAAATGGCTAAAATTCCAGTTGAAATTTTTTCAAAGTCCCTGAAAATTTTCCAATTTTTGTCCCAATTCTTCCCATTCCCATTGAAACTTTTCAAATCCCTCTCAAAATTGTTGAAATTCTGTTTAAGCTTTTAAAATTCTCTCTAGAATTTTCAAAATCCATGTCCACATGTTTGCAATTTCACGTCAAAAAATGGCTAAAATTCCAGTTGAAATGTTTTCAAAGTCCCTTAAAAATTTTCCAATTTTTGTCCCAATTCTTCCCATTCCCATTGAAACTTTTCAAATCCCTCTCCAAATTGTTGAAATTCTCTTGAAGCTCTTAAAATTCTCTCGAGAATTTTCAAAATCCATGTCCACATGTTTACAATTTCACGTCAAAAAATGGCTAAAATTCCAGTTGAAATTTTTTCAAAGTCGCTTAAAAATTTTCCAATTTTTGTCCCAATTCTTCCCATTCCCATTGAAACTTTTCAAATCCCTCTCAAAATTGTTGAAATTCTCTTGAAGCTTTTAAAATTCTCTCTAGAATTTTCAAAATCCATGTCCACATGTTTACAATTTCACGTCAAAAAATGGCTAAAATTCCAGTTGAAATTTTTTCAAAGTCCCTTAAAAATTTTCCAATTATTGTCCCAATTCTTCCCATTCCCATTGAAACTTTTCAAATCCCTCTCAAAATTGTTGAAATTCTGTTTAAGCTTTTAAAATTCTCTCTAGAATTTTCAAAATCCATGTCCACAGGTTTACAATTTCACGTCAAAAAATGGCTAAAATTCCCGTTGAAATTTTTTCAAAGTCCCTGAAAAATTTTCCAATTTTTGTCCCAATTCTTCCCATTCCCATTGAAACTTTTCAAATCCCTCTCAAAATTGTTGAAATTCTCTTGAAGCTTTTAAAATTCTCTCTAGAATTTTCAAAATCCACGCCCACATGTTTACAATTTCACGTCAAAAATTGGCTAAAATTCCAGTTGAAATTTTTTCAAAGTCCCTTAAAAATTTTCCAATTTTTGTCCCAATTCTTCCCATTCCCATTGAAACTTTTCAAATCCCTCTCAAAATTGTTGAAATTCTCTTGAAGCTCTTAAAATTCTCTCTAGAATTTTCAAAATCCATGTCCACATGTTTACAATTTCACGTCAAAAAATGGCTAAAATTACAGTTGAAATTTTTTCAAAGTCCCTGAAAAATTTTCCAATTTTTGTCCCAATTCTTCCCATTCCCATTGAAACTTTTCAAATCCCTCTCAAAATTGTTGAAATTCTCTTGAAGCTTTTAAAATTCTCTCTAGAATTTTCAAAATCCATGTCCACATGTTTACAATTTCACGTCAAAAAATGGCTAAAATTCCAGTTGAAATTTTTTCAAAGTCCCTGAAAAATTTTCCAATTTTTGTCCCAATTCTTCCCATTCCCATTGAAACTTTTCAAATCCCTCTCAACATTGTTGAAATTCTCTTGAAGCTTTTAAAATTCTCTCTAGAATTTTCAAAATCCATGTCCACATGTTTGCAATTTCACGCCAAAAAATGGCTAAAATTCCAGTTGAAATGTTTTCAAAGTCCCTTAAAAATTTTCCAATTTTTGTCCCAATTCTTCCCATTCCCATTGAAACTTTTCAAACCTCCCCTCAAAATTGTTGAAATTCTCTTGAAGCTTTTAAAATTCTCTCTAGAATTTTCAAAATCCATGTCCACATGTTTACAATTTCACGTCAAAAAATGGCTAAAATTCCAGTTGAAATTTTTTCAAAGTCCCTTAAAAATTTTCCAATTATTGTCCCAATTCTTCCCATTCCCATTGAAACTTTTCAAATCCCTCTCAACATTGTTGAAATTCTCTTGAAGCTTTTAAAATTCTCTCTAGAATTTTCAAAATCCATGTCCACATGTTTGCAATTTCACGCCAAAAAATGGCTAAAATTCCAGTTGAAATTTTTTCAAAGTCCCTTAAAAATTTTCCAATTTTTGTCCCAATTCTTCCCATTCCCATTGAAACTTTTCAAATCCCCCTCAAAATTGTTGAAATTCTCTTGAAGCTCTTAAAATTCTCTCTAGAATTTTCAAAATCCATGTCCACATGTTTACAATTTCACGTCAAAAAATGGCTAAAATTCCCGTTGAAATTTTTTCAAAGTCCCTTAAAAATTTTCCAATTTTTGTCCCAATTCTTCCCATTCCCATTGAAACTTTTCAAATCCCTCTCAAAATTGTTGAAATTCTCTTGAAGCTTTTAAAATTCTCTCTAGAATTTTCAAAATCCATGTCCACATGTTTGCAATTTCACGCCAAAAAATGGCTAAAATTCCAGTTGAAATTTTTTCAAAGTCCCTTCAAAATTTTCCAATTTTTGTCCCAATTCTTCCCATTCCCATTGAAACTTTTCAAATCCCTCTCAAAATTGTTGAAATTCTCTTGAAGCTCTTAAAATTCTCTCTAGAATTTTCAAAATCCATGTCCACATGTTTACAATTTCACGTCAAAAAATGGCTAAAATTCCCATTGAAATTTTTTCAAAGTCCCTTAAAAATTTTCCAATTTTTGTCCCAATTCTTCCCATTCCCATTGAAACTTTTCAAATCCCTCTCAAAATTGTTGAAATTCTCTTGAAGCTTTTAAAATTCTCTCTAGAATTTTCAAAATCCATGTCCACATGTTTACAATTTCACGTCAAAAAATGGCTAAAATTCCAGTTGAAATGTTTTCAAAGTCTCTTAAAAATTTTCCAATTTTTGTCCCAATTCTTCCCATTCCCATTGAAACTTTTCAAATCCCTCTCAAAATTGTTGAAATTCTCTTGAAGCTTTTAAAATTCTCTCTAGAATTTTCAAAATCCATGTCCACATGTTTACAATTTCACGTCAAAAAATGGCTAAAATTCCAGTTGAAATTTTTTCAAAGTCCCTTAAAAATTTTCCAATTTTTGTCCCAATTCTTCCCATTCCCATTGAAACTTTTCAAATCCCTCCCAAAATTGTTGAAATTCTCTTGAAGCTTTTAAAATTCTCTCTAGAATTTTCAAAATCCATGTCCACATGTTTACAATTTCACGTCAAAAAATGGCTAAAATTCCAGTTGAAATTTTTTCAAAGTCCCTTAAAAATTTTCCAATTTTTGTCCCAATTCTTCCCATTCCCATTGAAACTTTTCAAATCCCTCTCAACATTGTTGAAATTCTCTTGAAGCTTTTAAAATTCTCTCTAGAATTTTCAAAATCCATGTCCACATGTTCAAAATTTCACGTCAAAAAATGGCTAAAATTCCAGTTGAAATTTTTTCAAAGTCCCTTAAAAATTTTCCAATTTTTGTCCCAATTCTTCCCATTCCCATTGAAACTTTTCAAATCCCTCTCAAAATTGTTGAAATTCTCTTGAAGCTCTTAAAATTCTCTCTAGAATTTTCAAAATCCATGTCCACATGTTTACAATTTCACGTCAAAAAATGGCTAAAATTCCAGTTGAAATTTTTTCAAAGTCCCTTAAAAATTTTCCAATTTTTGTCCCAATTCTTCCCATTCCCATTGAAACTTTTCAAATCCCTCTCAACATTGTTGAAATTCTCTTGAAGCTTTTAAAATTCTCTCTAGAATTTTCAAAATCCATGTCCACATGTTTGCAATTTCACGCCAAAAAATGGCTAAAATTCCCGTTGAAATTTTTTCAAAGTCCCTTAAAAATTTTCCAATTTTTGTCCCAATTCTTCCCATTCCCATTGAAACTTTTCAAATCCCTCTCAAAATTGTTGAAATTCTCTTGAAGCTTTTAAAATTCTCTCTAGAATTTTCAAAATCCATGTCCACATGTTTACAATTTCACGTCAAAAAATGGCTAAAATTCCCGTTGAAATTTTTTCAAAGTCCCTTAAAAATTTTCCAATTTTTGTCCCAATTCTTCCCATTCCCATTGAAACTTTTCAAATCCCTCTCAAAATTGTTGAAATTCTCTTGAAGCTTTTAAAATTCTCTCTAGAATTTTCAAAATCCATGTCCACATGTTTACAATTTCACGTCAAAAAATGGCTAAAATTCCCGTTGAAATTTTTTCAAAGTCCCTTAAAAATTTTCCAATTTTTGTCCCAATTCTTCCCATTCCCATTGAAACTTTTCAAATCCCTCTCAACATTGTTGAAATTCTCTTGAAGCTTTTAAAATTCTCTCTAGAATTTTCAAAATCCATGTCCACATGTTTGCAATTTCACGTCAAAAAATGGCTAAAATTCCAGTTGAAATTTTTTCAAAGTCCCTTAAAAATTTTCCAATTTTTGTCCCAATTCTTCCCATTCCCATTGAAACTTTTCAAATCCCTCTCAAAATTGTTGAAATTCTCTTGAAGCTCTTAAAATTCTCTCTAGAATTTTCAAAATCCATGTCCACATGTTTACAATTTCACGTCAAAAAATGGCTAAAATTCCAGTTGAAATTTTTTCAAAGTCCCTTAAAAATTTTCCAATTTTTGTCCCAATTCTTCCCATTCCCATTGAAACTTTTCAAATCCCTCTCAACATTGTTGAAATTCTCTTGAAGCTTTTAAAATTCTCTCTAGAATTTTCAAAATCCATGTCCACATGTTCAAAATTTCACGTCAAAAAATGGCTAAAATTCCAGTTGAAATTTTTTCAAAGTCCCTTAAAAATTTTCCAATTTTTGTCCCAATTCTTCCCATTCCCATTGAAACTTTTCAAATCCCTCTCAAAATTGTTGAAATTCTCTTGAAGCTCTTAAAATTCTCTCTAGAATTTTCAAAATCCATGTCCACATGTTTACAATTTCACGTCAAAAAATGGCTAAAATTCCAGTTGAAATTTTTTCAAAGTCCCTGAAAAATTTTCCAATTTTTGTCCCAATTCTTCCCATTCCCATTGAAACTTTTCAAATCCCTCTCAAAATTGTTGAAATTCTCTTGAAGCTTTTAAAATTCTCTCCAGAATTTTCAAAATCCATGTCCACATGTTTACAATTTCACGTCAAAAAATGGCTAAAATTCCCGTTGAAATTTTTTCAAAGTCCCTTAAAAATTTTCCAATTATTGTCCCAATTCTTCCCATTCCCATTGAAACTTTTCAAATCCCTCTCAACATTGTTGAAATTCTCTTGAAGCTTTTAAAATTCTCTCTAGAATTTTCAAAATCCATGTCCACATGTTTGCAATTTCACGCCAAAAAATGGCTAAAATTCCAGTTGAAATTTTTTCAAAGTCCCTTAAAAATTTTCCAATTTTTGTCCCAATTCTTCCCATTCCCATTGAAACTTTTCAAATCCCCCTCAAAATTGTTGAAATTCTCTTGAAGCTCTTAAAATTCTCTCTAGAATTTTCAAAATCCATGTCCACATGTTTACAATTTCACGTCAAAAAATGGCTAAAATTCCAGTTGAAATTTTTTCAAAGTCCCTTAAAAATTTTCCAATTATTGTCCCAATTCTTCCCATTCCCATTGAAACTTTTCAAATCCCTCTCAACATTGTTGAAATTCTCTTGAAGCTTTTAAAATTCTCTCTAGAATTTTCAAAATCCATGTCCACATGTTTGCAATTTCACGCCAAAAAATGGCTAAAATTCCAGTTGAAATTTTTTCAAAGTCCCTTAAAAATTTTCCAATTTTTGTCCCAATTCTTCCCATTCCCATTGAAACTTTTCAAATCCCCCTCAAAATTGTTGAAATTCTCTTGAAGCTCTTAAAATTCTCTCTAGAATTTTCAAAATCCATGTCCACATGTTTACAATTTCACGTCAAAAAATGGCTAAAATTCCCGTTGAAAATTTTCAAAGTCCCTTAAAAATTTTCCAATTTTTGTCCCAATTCTTCCCATTCCCATTGAAACTTTTCAAATCCCTCTCAAAATTGTTGAAATTCTCTTGAAGCTTTTAAAATTCACTCTAGAATTTTCAAAATCCATGTCCACATGTTTACAATTTCACATAAAAAAATGGCTAAAATTCCCGTTGAAATTTTTTCAAAGTCCCTTAAAAATTTTCCAATTTTTGTCCCAATTCTTCCCATTCCCATTGAAACTTTTCAAATCCCTCTCAACATTGTTGAAATTCTCTTGAAGCTTTTAAAATTCTCTCTAGAATTTTCAAAATCCATGTCCACATGTTTGCAATTTCACGTCAAAAAATGGCTAAAATTCCAGTTGAAATTTTTTCAAAGTCCCTTAAAAATTTTCCAATTTTTGTCCCAATTCTTCCCATTCCCATTGAAACTTTTCAAATCCCTCTCAAAATTGTTGAAATTCTCTTGAAGCTCTTAAAATTCTCTCTAGAATTTTCAAAATCCATGTCCACATGTTTACAATTTCACGTCAAAAAATGGCTAAAATTCCAGTTGAAATTTTTTCAAAGTCCCTTAAAAATTTTCCAATTTTTGTCCCAATTCTTCCCATTCCCATTGAAACTTTTCAAATCCCTCTCAAAATTGTTGAAATTCTCTTGAAGCTTTTAAAATTCTCTCTAGAATTTTCAAAATCCATGTCCACATGTTTACAATTTCACGTCAAAAAATGGCTAAAATTCCAGTTGAAATTTTTTCAAAGTCCCTTAAAAATTTTCCAATTATTGTCCCAATTCTTCCCATTCCCATTGAAACTTTTCAAATCCCTCTCAACATTGTTGAAATTCTCTTGAAGCTTTTAAAATTCTCTCTAGAATTTTCAAAATCCATGTCCACATGTTTGCAATTTCACGCCAAAAAATGGCTAAAATTCCAGTTGAAATTTTTTCAAAGTCCCTTAAAAATTTTCCAGTTTTTGTCCCAATTCTTCCCATTCCCATTGAAACTTTTCAAATCCCTCTCAAAATTGTTGAAATTCTCTTGAAGCTTTTAAAATTCTCTCTAGAATTTTCCAAATCCATGTCCACATGTTCAAAATTTCACGTCAAAAAATGGCTAAAATTCCCGTTGAAATGTTTTCAAAGTCTCTTAAAAATTTTCCAATTTTTGTCCCAATTCTTCCCATTCCCATTGAAACTTTTCAAATCCCTCTCAAAATTGTTGAAATTCTCTTGAAGCTCTTAAAATTCTCTCTAGAATTTTCAAAATCCATGTCCACATGTTTACAATTTCACGTCAAAAAATGGCTAAAATTCCAGTTGAAATTTTTTCAAAGTCCCTTCAAAATTTTCCAATTTTTGTCCCAATTCTTCCCATTCCCATTGAAACTTTTCAAATCCCTCTCAAAATTGTTGAAATTCTCTTGAAGCTTTTAAAATTCTCTCTAGAATTTTCCAAATCCATGTCCACATGTTCAAAATTTCACGTCAAAAAATGGCTAAAATTCCCGTTGAAATGTTTTCAAAGTCTCTTAAAAATTTTCCAATTTTTGTCCCAATTATTCCCATTCCCATTGAAACTTTTCAAATCCCTCTCAAAATTGTTGAAATTCTCTTGAAGCTTTTAAAATTCTCTCTAGAATTTTCCAAATCCATGTCCACATGTTTACAATTTCACGTCAAAAAATGGCTAAAATTCCAGTTGAAATTTTTTCAAAGTCCCTTAAAAATTTTCCAATTTTTGTCCCAATTCTTCCCATTCCCATTGAAACTTTTCAAATCCCTCTCAAAATTGTTGAAATTCTCTTGAAGCTCTTAAAATTCTCTCTAGAATTTTCAAAATCCATGTCCACATGTTTACAATTTCACGTCAAAAAATGGCTAAAATTCCCGTTGAAATGTTTTCAAAGTCCCTTAAAAATTTTCCAATTTTTGTCCCAATTCTTCCCATTCCCATTGAAACTTTTCAAATCCCTCTCAAAATTGTTGAAATTCTCTTGAAGCTTTTAAAATTCTCTCTAGAATTTTCAAAATCCATGTCCACATGTTTACAATTTCACGTCAAAAAATGGCTAAAATTCCCGTTGAAATGTTTTCAAAGTCCCTTCAAAATTTTCCAATTTTTGTCCCAATTCTTCCCATTCCCATTGAAACTTTTCAAATCCCTCTCAACATTGTTGAAATTCTCTTGAAGCTTTTAAAATTCTCTCTAGAATTTTCAA
Source organism: Streptopelia decaocto (assembly GCF_964273445.1). Lineage (NCBI taxonomy): Eukaryota > Metazoa > Chordata > Aves > Columbiformes > Columbidae > Streptopelia > Streptopelia decaocto. Next base: position 36,013 of record NW_028115220.1, read on the forward strand.
AATCCATGTCCACATGTTTGCAATTTCACGCCAAAAAATGGCTAAAATTCCAGTTGAAATTTTTTCAAAGTCCCTTAAAAATTTTCCAATTTTTGTCCCAATTCTTCCCATTCCCATTGAAACTTTTCAAATCCCCCTCAAAATTGTTGAAATTCTCTTGAAGCTCTTAAAATTCTCTCTAGAATTTTCAAAATCCATGTCCACATGTTTACAATTTCACGTCAAAAAATGGCTAAAATTCCAGTTGAAATTTTTTCAAAGTCCCTTAAAAATTTTCCAATTATTGTCCCAATTCTTCCCATTCCCATTGAAACTTTTCAAATCCCTCTCAACATTGTTGAAATTCTCTTGAAGCTTTTAAAATTCTCTCTAGAATTTTCAAAATCCATGTCCACATGTTTGCAATTTCACGCCAAAAAATGGCTAAAATTCCAGTTGAAATTTTTTCAAAGTCCCTTAAAAATTTTCCAATTTTTGTCCCAATTCTTCCCATTCCCATTGAAACTTTTCAAATCCCCCTCAAAATTGTTGAAATTCTCTTGAAGCTTTTAAAATTCTCTCTAGAATTTTCAAAATCCATGTCCACATGTTTACAATTTCACGTCAAAAAATGGCTAAAATTCCCGTTGAAATTTTTTCAAAGTCCCTTAAAAATTTTCCAATTTTTGTCCCAATTCTTCCCATTCCCATTGAAACTTTTCAAATCCCTCTCAACATTGTTGAAATTCTCTTGAAGCTTTTAAAATTCTCTCTAGAATTTTCAAAATCCATGTCCACATGTTTACAATTTCACGTCAAAAAATGGCTAAAATTCCAGTGGAAATTTTTTCAAAGTCCCTTAAAAATTTTCCAATTTTTGTCCCAATTCTTCCCATTCCCATTGAAACTTTTCAAATCCCTCTCAAAATTGTTGAAATTCTCTTGAAGCTCTTAAAATTCTCTCTAGAATTTTCAAAATCCATGTCCACATGTTTACAATTTCACGTCAAAAAATGGCTAAAATTCCAGTTGAAATTTTTTCAAAGTCCCTGAAAAATTTTCCAATTTTTGTCCCAATTCTTCCCATTCCCATTGAAACTTTTCAAATCCCTCTCAAAATTGTTGAAATTCTCTTGAAGCTTTTAAAATTCTCTCTAGAATTTTCAAAATCCATGTCCACATGTTTGCAATTTCACGTCAAAAAATGGCTAAAATTCCAGTTGAAATTTTTTCAAAGTCCCTTAAAAATTTTCCAATTTTTGTCCCAATTCTTCCCATTCCCATTGAAACTTTTCAAATCCCTCTCAAAATTGTTGAAATTCTCTTGAAGCTTTTAAAATTCTCTCGAGAATTTTCAAAATCCATGTCCACATGTTTACAATTTCATGTCAAAAAATGGCTAAAATTCCCGTTGAAATTTTTTCAAAGTCCCTTAAAAATTTTCCAATTTTTGTCCCAATTCTTCCCATTCCCATTGAAACTTTTCAAATCCCTCCCAAAATTGTTGAAATTCTCTTGAAGCTTTTAAAATTCTCTCTAGAATTTTCAAAATCCATGTCCACATGTTTACAATTTCACGTCAAAAAATGGCTAAAATTCCAGTTGAAATGTTTTCAAAGTCCCTTAAAAATTTTCCAATTTTTGTCCCAATTCTTCCCATTCCCATTGAAACTTTTCAAATCCCTCTCAACATTGTTGAAATTCTCTTGAAGCTTTTAAAATTCTCTCTAGAATTTTCAAAATCCATGTCCACATGTTCAAAATTTCACGTCAAAAAATGGCTAAAATTCCAGTTGAAATTTTTTCAAAGTCCCTTAAAAATTTTCCAATTTTTGTCCCAATTCTTCCCATTCCCATTGAAACTTTTCAAATCCCTCTCAAAATTGTTGAAATTCTCTTGAAGCTCTTAAAATTCTCTCTAGAATTTTCAAAATCCATGTCCACATGTTTACAATTTCACGTCAAAAAATGGCTAAAATTCCCGTTGAAATTTTTTCAAAGTCCCTTCAAAATTTTCCAATTTTTGTCCCAATTCTTCCCATTCCCATTGAAACTTTTCAAATCCCTCTCAAAATTGTTGAAATTCTCTTGAAGCTTTTAAAATTCTCTCTAGAATTTTCAAAATCCATGTCCACATGTTTACAATTTCACGTCAAAAAATGGCTAAAATTCCCGTTGAAATGTTTTCAAAGTCTCTTAAAAATTTTCCAATTTTTGTCCCAATTCTTCCCGTTCCCATTGAAACTTTTCAAATCCCTCTCAAAATTGTTGAAATTCTCTTGAAGCTTTTAAAATTCTCTCTAGAATTTTCAAAATCCATGTCCACATGTTCAAAATTTCACGTCAAAAAATGGCTAAAATTCCCGTTGAAATGTTTTCAAAGTCTCTTAAAAATTTTCCAATTTTTGTCCCAATTCTTCCCATTCCCATTGAAACTTTTCAAATCCCTCTCAAAATTGTTGAAATTCTCTTGAAGCTTTTAAAATTCTCTCTAGAATTTTCAAAATCCATGTCCACATGTTTACAATTTCACGTCAAAAAATGGCTAAAATTCCAGTTGAAATGTTTTCAAAGTCCCTTAAAAATTTTCCAATTTTTGTCCCAATTCTTCCCATTCCCATTGAAACTTTTCAAATCCCTCTCAAAATTGTTGAAATTCTCTTGAAGCTTTTAAAATTCTCTCTAGAATTTTCAAAATCCATGTCCACATGTTTACAATTTCACGTCAAAAAATGGCTAAAATTCCAGTTGAAATTTTTTCAAAGTCCCTTAAAAATTTTCCAATTTTTGTCCCAATTCTTCCCATTCCCATTGAAACTTTTCAAATCCCTCTCAAAATTGTTGAAATTCTCTTGAAGCTTTTAAAATTCTCTCTAGAATTTTCAAAATCCATGTCCACATGTTTGCAATTTCACGTCAAAAAATGGCTAAAATTCCCGTTGAAATTTTTTCAAAGTCCCTTAAAAATTTTCCAATTTTTGTCCCAATTCTTCCCATTCCCATTGAAACTTTTCAAATCCCTCTCAAAATTGTTGAAATTCTCTTGAAGCTCTTAAAATTCTCTCTAGAATTTTCAAAATCCATGTCCACATGTTTACAATTTCACGTCAAAAAATGGCTAAAATTCCAGTTGAAATTTTTTCAAAGTCCCTGAAAAATTTTCCAATTTTTGTCCCAATTCTTCCCATTCCCATTGAAACTTTTCAAATCCCTCTCAAAATTGTTGAAATTCTCTTGAAGCTTTTAAAATTCTCTCTAGAATTTTCAAAATCCATGTCCACATGTTTACAATTTCACGTCAAAAAATGGCTAAAATTCCAGTTGAAATGTTTTCAAAGTCCCTTCAAAATTTTCCAATTTTTGTCCCAATTCTTCCCATTCCCATTGAAACTTTTCAAATCCCTCTCAAAATTGTTGAAATTCTCTTGAAGCTTTTAAAATTCTCTCGAGAATTTTCAAAATCCATGTCCACATGTTTACAATTTCACGTCAAAAAATGGCTAAAATTCCAGTTGAAATTTTTTCAAAGTCCCTGAAAAATTTTCCAATTTTTGTCCCAATTCTTCCCATTCCCATTGAAACTTTTCAAATCCCTCTCAAAATTGTTGAAATTCTCTTGAAGCTTTTAAAATTCTCTCTAGAATTTTCAAAATCCATGTCCACATGTTTACAATTTCACGTCAAAAAATGGCTAAAATTCCAGTGGAAATTTTTTCAAAGTCCCTTAAAAATTTTCCAATTTTTGTCCCAATTCTTCCCATTCCCATTGAAACTTTTCAAATCCCTCTCAAAATTGTTGAAATTCTCTTGAAGCTTTTAAAATTCTCTCTAGAATTTTCAAAATCCATGTCCACAGGTTTACAATTTCACGTCAAAAAATGGCTAAAATTCCAGTTGAAATTTTTTCAAAGTCCCTTAAAAATTTTCCAATTTTTGTCCCAATTCTTCCCATTCCCATTGAAACTTTTCAAATCCCTCTCAAAATTGTTGAAATTCTCTTGAAGCTTTTAAAATTCTCTCTAGAATTTTCAAAATCCATGTCCACATGTTTACAATTTCACATCAAAAAATGGCTAAAATTCCAGTTGAAATTTTTTCAAAGTCCCTGAAAAATTTTCCAATTTTTGTCCCAATTCTTCCCATTCCCATTGAAACTTTTCAAATCCCTCTCAAAATTGTTGAAATTCTCTTGAAGCTTTTAAAATTCTCTCTAGAATTTTCAAAATCCATGTCCACATGTTTACAATTTCACGTAAAAAAATGGCTAAAATTCCAGTTGAAATTTTTTCAAAGTCCCTGAAAAATTTTCCAATTTTTGTCCCAATTCTTCCCGTTCCCATTGAAACTTTTCAAATCCCTCTCAAAATTGTTGAAATTCTCTTGAAGCTTTTAAAATTCTCTCTAGAATTTTCAAAATCCATGTCCACATGTTTACAATTTCACGTCAAAAAATGGCTAAAATTCCAGTTGAAATTTTTTCAAAGTCCCTTAAAAATTTTCCAATTTTTGTCCCAATTCTTCCCATTCCCATTGAAACTTTTCAAATCCCTCTCAAAATTGTTGAAATTCTCTTGAAGCTCTTAAAATTCTCTCTAGAATTTTCAAAATCCATGTCCACATGTTTACAATTTCACGTCAAAAAATGGCTAAAATTCCAGTTGAAATTTTTTCAAAGTCCCTTAAAAATTTTCCAATTTTGGTCCCAATTCTTCCCATTCCCATTGAAACTTTTCAAATCCCTCTCAAAATTGTTGAAATTCTCTTGAAGCTTTTAAAATTCTCTCTAGAATTTTCAAAATCCATGTCCACATGTTTACAATTTCACGTCAAAAAATGGCTAAAATTCCCGTTGAAATTTTTTCAAAGTCCCTTAAAAATTTTCCAATTTTTGTCCCAATTCTTCCCATTCCCATTGAAACTTTTCAAATCCCTCTCAAAATTGTTGAAATTCTCTTGAAGCTTTTAAAATTCTCTCTAGAATTTTCAAAATCCATGTCCACATGTTTACAATTTCACGTCAAAAAATGGCTAAAATTCCATTTGAAATTTTTTCAAAGTCCCTGAAAAATTTTCCAATTTTTGTCCCAATTCTTCCCGTTCCCATTGAAACTTTTCAAATCCCTCTCAAAATTGTTGAAATTCTCTTGAAGCTTTTAAAATTCTCTCTAGAATTTTCAAAATCCATGTCCACATGTTTACAATTTCACGTCAAAAAATGGCTAAAATTCCCGTTGAAATTTTTTCAAAGTCCCTGAAAAATTTTCCAATTTTTGTCCCAATTCTTCCCATTCCCATTGAAACTTTTCAAATCCCTCTCAAAATTGTTGAAATTCTCTTGAAGCTCTTAAAATTCTCTCTAGAATTTTCAAAATCCATGTCCACATATTTACAATTTCACGTCAAAAAATGGCTAAAATTCCCGTTGAAATGTTTTCAAAGTCCCTTAAAAATTTTCCAATTTTTGTCCCAATTCTTCCCATTCCCATTGAAACTTTTCAAATCCCTCTCAAAATTGTTGAAATTCTCTTGAAGCTTTTAAAATTCTCTCTAGAATTTTCAAAAACCATGTCCACATGTTCAAAATTTCACGTCAAAAAATGGCTAAAATTCCCGTTGAAATTTTTTCAAAGTCCCTTAAAAATTTTCCAATTTTTGTCCCAATTCTTCCCATTCCCATTGAAACTTTTCAAATCCCTCTCCAAATTGTTGAAATTCTCTTGAAGCTTTTAAAATTCTCTCTAGAATTTTCAAAATCCATGTCCACATGTTTACAATTTCACATCAAAAAATGGCTAAAATTCCAGTTGAAATTTTTTCAAAGTCCCTGAAAAATTTTCCAATTTTTGTCCCAATTCTTCCCATTCCCATTGAAACTTTTCAAATCCCTCTCAAAATTGTTGAAATTCTCTTGAAGCTTTTAAAATTCTCTCTAGAATTTTCAAAATCCATGTCCACATGTTTACAATTTCATTTCAAAAAATGGCTAAAATTCCAGTGGAAATTTTTTCAAAGTCCCTTAAAAATTTTCCAATTTTTGTCCCAATTCTTCCCATTCCCATTGAAATTTTTCAAATCCCTCTCAAAATTATTGAAATTCTCTTGAAGCTCTTAAAATTCTCTCTAGAATTTTCAAAATCCATGTCCACATGTTTACAATTTCACGTCAAAAAATGGCTAAAATTCCAGTTGAAATTTTTTCAAAGTCCCTTCAAAATTTTCCAATTTTTGTCCCAATTCTTCCCATTCCCATTGAAACTTTTCAAATCCCTCTCAAAATTGTTGAAATTCTCTTGAAGCTTTTAAAATTCTCTCCAGAATTTTCAAAATCCATGTCCACATGTTTACAATTTCACGTCAAAAAATGGCTAAAATTCCCGTTGAAATGTTTTCAAAGTCTCTTAAAAATTTTCCAATTTTTGTCCCAATTCTTCCCATTCCCATTGAAACTTTTCAAATCCCTCTCAAAATTGTTGAAATTCTCTTGAAGCTTTTAAAATTCTCTCTAGAATTTTCAAAATCCATGTCCACATGTTTACAATTTCACATCAAAAAATGGCTAAAATTCCAGTTGAAATTTTTTCAAAGTCCCTGAAAAATTTTCCAATTTTTGTCCCAATTCTTCCCATTCCCATTGAAACTTTTCAAATCCCTCTCAAAATGGTTGAAATTCTCTTGAAGCTTTTAAAATTCTCTCTAGAATTTTCAAAATCCATGTCCACATGTTTACAATTTCACGTCAAAAAATGGCTAAAATTCCCGTTGAAATTTTTTCAAAGTCCCTGAAAAATTTTCCAATTTTTGTCCCAATTCTTCCCATTCCCATTGAAACTTTTCAAATCCCTCTCAAAATTGTTGAAATTCTCTTGAAGCTCTTAAAATTCTCTCTAGAATTTTCAAAATCCATGTCCACAGGTTTACAATTTCACGTCAAAAAATGGCTAAAATTCCCGTTGAAATGTTTTCAAAGTCCCTTAAAAATTTTCCAATTTTTGTCCCAATTCTTCCCATTCCCATTGAAACTTTTCAAATCCCTCTCAAAATTGTTGAAATTCTCTTGAAGCTTTTAAAATTCTCTCTAGAATTTTCAAAATCCATGTCCACATGTTTACAATTTCACGTCAAAAAATGGCTAAAATTCCAGTTGAAATTTTTTCAAAGTCCCTGAAAAATTTTCCAATTTTTGTCCCAATTCTTCCCGTTCCCATTGAAACTTTTCAAATCCCTCTCAAAATTGTTGAAATTCTCTTGAAGCTTTTAAAATTCTCTCTAGAATTTTCAAAATCCATGTCCACATGTTTACAATTTCACGTCAAAAAATGGCTAAAATTCCCGTTGAAATTTTTTCAAAGTCCCTGAAAAATTTTCCAATTTTTGTCCCAATTCTTCCCATTCCCATTGAAACTTTTCAAATCCCTCTCAAAATTGTTGAAATTCTCTTGAAGCTCTTAAAATTCTCTCTAGAATTTTCAAAATCCATGTCCACATATTTACAATTTCACGTCAAAAAATGGCTAAAATTCCCGTTGAAATGTTTTCAAAGTCCCTTAAAAATTTTCCAATTTTTGTCCCAATTCTTCCCATTCCCATTGAAACTTTTCAAATCCCTCTCAAAATTGTTGAAATTCTCTTGAAGCTTTTAAAATTCTCTCTAGAATTTTCAAAAACCATGTCCACATGTTCAAAATTTCACGTCAAAAAATGGCTAAAATTCCCGTTGAAATTTTTTCAAAGTCCCTTAAAAATTTTCCAATTTTTGTCCCAATTCTTCCCATTCCCATTGAAACTTTTCAAATCCCTCTCCAAATTGTTGAAATTCTCTTGAAGCTTTTAAAATTCTCTCTAGAATTTTCAAAATCCATGTCCACATGTTTACAATTTCACATCAAAAAATGGCTAAAATTCCAGTTGAAATTTTTTCAAAGTCCCTTAAAAATTTTCCAATTTTTGTCCCAATTCTTCCCATTCCCATTGAAACTTTTCAAATCCCTCTCAAAATTGTTGAAATTCTCTTGAAGCTTTTAAAATTCTCTCTAGAATTTTCAAAATCCATGTCCACATGTTTACAATTTCACGTCAAAAAATGGCTAAAATTCCAGTTGAAATGTTTTCAAAGTCCCTTCAAAATTTTCCAATTTTTGTCCCAATTCTTCCCATTCCCATTGAAACTTTTCAAATCCCTCTCAAAATTGTTGAAATTCTCTTGAAGCTTTTAAAATTCTCTCGAGAATTTTCAAAATCCATGTCCACATGTTTACAATTTCACGTCAAAAAATGGCTAAAATTCCAGTTGAAATTTTTTCAAAGTCCCTTCAAAATTTTCCAATTTTTGTCCCAATTCTTCCCATTCCCATTGAAACTTTTCAAATCCCTCTCAAATTGTTGAAATTCTCTTGAAGCTTTTAAAATTCTCTCTAGAATTTTCAAAATCCATGTCCACATGTTTACAATTTCACGTCAAAAAATGGCTAAAATTCCAGTGGAAATTTTTTCAAAGTCCCTTAAAAATTTTCCAATTTTTGTCCCAATTCTTCCCATTCCCATTGAAACTTTTCAAATCCCTCTCAAAATTGTTGAAATTCTCTTGAAGCTTTTAAAATTCTCTCTAGAATTTTCAAAATCCATGTCCACATGTTTACAATTTCACGTCAAAAAATGGCTAAAATTCCAGTTGAAATTTTTCAAAGTCCCTGAAAAATTTTCCAATTTTTGTCCCAATTCTTCCCATTCCCATTGAAACTTTTCAAATCCCTCTCAAAATTGTTGAAATTCTCTTGAAGCTTTTAAAATTCTCTCTAGAATTTCAAAATCCATGTCCACATGTTTACAATTTCACATCAAAAAATGGCTAAAATTCCAGTTGAAATTTTTTCAAAGTCCCTGAAAAATTTTCCAATTTTTGTCCCAATTCTTCCCATTCCCATTGAAACTTTTCAAATCCCTCTCAAAATTGTTGAAATTCTCTTGAAGCTTTTAAAATTCTCTCTAGAATTTTCAAAATCCATGTCCACATGTTTACAATTTCACGTAAAAAAATGGCTAAAATTCCAGTTGAAATTTTTTCAAAGTCCCTGAAAAATTTTCCAATTTTTGTCCCAATTCTTCCCGTTCCCATTGAAACTTTTCAAATCCCTCTCAAAATTGTTGAAATTCTCTTGAAGCTTTTAAAATTCTCTCTAGAATTTTCAAAATCCATGTCCACATGTTTACAATTTCACGTCAAAAAATGGCTAAAATTCCAGTTGAAATTTTTTCAAAGTCCCTTAAAAATTTTCCAATTTTTGTCCCAATTCTTCCCATTCCCATTGAAACTTTTCAAATCCCTCTCAAAATTGTTGAAATTCTCTTGAAGCTCTTAAAATTCTCTCTAGAATTTTCAAAATCCATGTCCACATGTTTACAATTTCACGTCAAAAAATGGCTAAAATTCCAGTTGAAATTTTTTCAAAGTCCCTTAAAAATTTTCCAATTTTGGTCCCAATTCTTCCCATTCCCATTGAAACTTTTCAAATCCCTCTCAAAATTGTTGAAATTCTCTTGAAGCTTTTAAAATTCTCTCTAGAATTTTCAAAATCCATGTCCACATGTTTACAATTTCACGTCAAAAAATGGCTAAAATTCCAGTTGAAATTTTTTCAAAGTCCCTTAAAAATTTTCCAATTTTTGTCCCAATTCTTCCCATTCCCATTGAAACTTTTCAAATCCCTCTCAAAATTGTTGAAATTCTCTTGAAGCTTTTAAAATTCTCTCTAGAATTTTCAAAATCCATGTCCACATGTTTACAATTTCACGTCAAAAAATGGCTAAAATTCCATTTGAAATTTTTTCAAAGTCCCTGAAAAATTTTCCAATTTTTGTCCCAATTCTTCCCGTTCCCATTGAAACTTTTCAAATCCCTCTCAAAATTGTTGAAATTCTCTTGAAGCTTTTAAAATTCTCTCTAGAATTTTCAAAATCCATGTCCACATGTTTACAATTTCACGTCAAAAAATGGCTAAAATTCCAGTTGAAATTTTTTCAAAGTCCCTGAAAAATTTTCCAATTTTTGTCCCAATTCTTCCCATTCCCATTGAAACTTTTCAAATCCCTCTCAAAATTGTTGAAATTCTCTTGAAGCTCTTAAAATTCTCTCTAGAATTTTCAAAAATCCATGTCCACATATTTACAATTTCACGTCAAAAAATGGCTAAAATTCCAGTTGAAATTTTTTCAAAGTCCCTTCAAAATTTTCCAATTTTTTGTCCCAATTCTTCCCATTCCCATTGAAACTTTTCAAATCCCTCTCAAATTGTTGAAATTCTCTTGAAGCTTTTAAAATTCTCTCTAGAATTTTCAAAATCCATGTCCACATGTTTACAATTTCACGTCAAAAAATGGCTAAAATTCCAGTTGAAATTTTTTCAAAGTCCCTTCAAAATTTTCCAATTTTTGTCCCAATTCTTCCCATTCCCATTGAAACTTTTCAAATCCCTCTCAAAATTGTTGAAATTCTCTTGAAGCTTTTAAAATTCTCTCTAGAATTTTCAAAATCCATGTCCACATGTTCAAAATTTCACGTCAAAAAATGGCTAAAATTCCCGTTGAAATGTTTTCAAAGTCTCTTAAAAATTTTCCAATTTTTGTCCCAATTCTTCCCATTCCCATTGAAACTTTTCAAATCCCTCTCAAAATTGTTGAAATTCTCTTGAAGCTTTTAAAATTCTCTCTAGAATTTTCAAAATACATGTCCACATGTTTACAATTTCACATCAAAAAATGGCTAAAATTCCAGTTGAAATTTTTTCAAAGTCCCTGAAAAATTTTCCAATTTTTGTCCCAATTCTTCCCATTCCCATTGAAACTTTTCAAATCCCTCTCAAAATGGTTGAAATTCTCTTGAAGCTTTTAAAATTCTCTCTAGAATTTTCAAAATCCATGTCCACATGTTTACAATTTCACGTCAAAAAATGGCTAAAATTCCCGTTGAAATTTTTCAAAGTCCCTGAAAAATTTTCCAATTTTTGTCCCAATTCTTCCCATTCCCATTGAAACTTTTCAAATCCCTCTCAAAATTGTTGAAATTCTCTTGAAGCTCTTAAAATTCTCTCTAGAATTTTCAAAATCCATGTCCACATATTTACAATTTCACGTCAAAAAATGGCTAAAATTCCCGTTGAAATGTTTTCAAAGTCCCTTAAAAATTTTCCAATTTTTGTCCAATTCTTCCCATTCCCATTGAAACTTTTCAAATCCCTCTCAAAATTGTTGAAATTCTCTTGAAGCTTTTAAAATTCTCTCTAGAATTTTCAAAATCCATGTCCACATGTTTACAATTTCACGTCAAAAAATGGCTAAAATTCCAGTTGAAATTTTTTCAAAGTCCCTTAAAAATTTTCCAATTTTTGTCCCAATTCTTCCCGTTCCCATTGAAACTTTTCAAATCCCTCTCAAAATTGTTGAAATTCTCTTGAAGCTTTTAAAATTCTCTCTAGAATTTTCAAAATCCATGTCCACATGTTTACAATTTCACGTCAAAAAATGGCTAAAATTCCCGTTGAAATTTTTTCAAAGTCCCTGAAAAATTTTCCAATTTTTGTCCCAATTCTTCCCATTCCCATTGAAACTTTTCAAATCCCTCTCAAAATTGTTGAAATTCTCTTGAAGCTCTTAAAATTCTCTCTAGAATTTTCAAAATCCATGTCCACATATTTACAATTTCACGTCAAAAAATGGCTAAAATTCCCGTTGAAATGTTTTCAAAGTCCCTTAAAAATTTTCCAATTTTTGTCCCAATTCTTCCCATTCCCATTGAAACTTTTCAAATCCCTCTCAAAATTGTTGAAATTCTCTTGAAGCTTTTAAAATTCTCTCTAGAATTTTCAAAAACCATGTCCACATGTTTACAATTTCACGTCAAAAAATGGCTAAAATTCCCGTTGAAATTTTTTCAAAGTCCCTTAAAAATTTTCCAATTTTTGTCCCAATTCTTCCCATTCCCATTGAAACTTTTTCAAATCCCTCTCCAAATTGTTGAAATTCTCTTGAAGCTTTTAAAATTCTCTCTAGAATTTTCAAAATCCATGTCCACATGTTTACAATTTCACATCAAAAAATGGCTAAAATTCCAGTTGAAATTTTTTCAAAGTCCCTGAAAAATTTTCCAATTTTTGTCCCAATTCTTCCCATTCCCATTGAAACTTTTCAAATCCCTCTCAAAATTGTTGAAATTCTCTTGAAGCTTTTAAAATTCTCTCTAGAATTTTCAAAATCCATGTCCACATGTTTACAATTTCATTTCAAAAAATGGCTAAAATTCCAGTGGAAATTTTTTCAAAGTCCCTTAAAAATTTTCCAATTTTTGTCCCAATTCTTCCCATTCCCATTGAAACTTTTCAAATCCCTCTCAAAATTATTGAAATTCTCTTGAAGCTCTTAAAATTCTCTCTAGAATTTTCAAAATCCATGTCCACATGTTTACAATTTCACGTCAAAAATGGCTAAAATTCCAGTTGAAATTTTTTCAAAGTCCCTTCAAAATTTTCCAATTTTTGTCCCAATTCTTCCCATTCCCATTGAAACTTTTCAAATCCCTCTCCAAATTGTTGAAATTCTCTTGAAGCTTTTAAAATTCTCTCTAGAATTTTCAAAATCCATGTCCACATGTTCAAAATTTCACGTCAAAAAATGGCTAAAATTCCCGTTGAAATGTTTTCAAAGTCTCTTAAAAATTTTCCAATTTTTGTCCCAATTCTTCCCATTCCCATTGAAACTTTTCAAATCCCTCTCAAAATTGTTGAAATTCTCTTGAAGCTTTTAAAATTCTCTCTAGAATTTTCAAAATACATGTCCACATGTTTACAATTTCACGTCAAAAAATGGCTAAAATTCCCGTTGAAATTTTTTCAAAGTCCCTGAAAAATTTTCCAATTTTTGTCCCAATTCTTCCCATTCCCATTGAAACTTTTCAAATCCCTCTCAAAATTGTTGAAATTCTCTTGAAGCTTTTAAAATTCTCTCTAGAATTTTCAAAATCCATGTCCACATGTTTACAATTTCACGTCAAAAAATGGCTAAAATTCCCATTGAAATGTTTTCAAAGTCTCTTAAAAATTTTCCAATTTTTGTCCCAATTCTTCCCATTCCCATTGAAACTTTTCAAATCCCTCTCAAAATTGTTGAAATTCTCTTGAAGCTTTTAAAATTCTCTCTAGAATTTTCAAAATACATGTCCACATGTTTACAATTTCACATCAAAAAATGGCTAAAATTCCCGTTGAAATTTTTTCAAAGTCCCTTAAAAATTTTCCAATTTTTGTCCCAATTCTTCCCATTCCCATTGAAACTTTTCAAATCCCTCTCCAAATTGTTGAAATTCTCTTGAAGCTTTTAAAATTCTCTCTAGAATTTTCAAAATCCATGTCCACATGTTTACAATTTCACGTCAAAAAATGGCTAAAATTCCAGTTGAAATTTTTTCAAAGTCCCTTAAAAATTTTCCAATTTTTGTCCCAATTCTTCCCATTCCCATTGAAACTTTTCAAATCCCTCTCAAAATTGTTGAAATTCTCTTGAAGCTTTTAAAATTCTCTCTAGAATTTTCAAAATCCATGTCCACATGTTTGCAATTTCACGTCAAAAAATGGCTAAAATTCCAGTTGAAATGTTTTCAAAGTCCCTTAAAAATTTTCCAATTTTTGTCCCAATTCTTCCCATTCCCATTGAAACTTTTCAAATCCCTCTCAAAATTATTGAAATTCTCTTGAAGCTCTTAAAATTCTCTCTAGAATTTTCAAAATCCATGTCCACATGTTTACAATTTCACGTCAAAAAATGGCTAAAATTCCCGTGGAAATTTTTTCAAAGTCCCTTCAAAATTTTCCAATTTTTGTCCCAATTCTTCCCATTCCCATTGAAACTTTTCAAATCCCTCTCAAAATTGTTGAAATTCTCTTGAAGCTTTTAAACTTCTCTCTAGAATTTTCAAAATCCATGTCCACATGTTTACAATTTCACGTCAAAAAATGGCTAAAATTCCAGTTGAAATTTTTTCAAAGTCCCTTCAAAATTTTCCAATTTTTGTCCCAATTCTTCCCATTCCCATTGAAACTTTTCAAATCCCTCTCAACATTGTTGAAATTCTCTTGAAGCTTTTAAAATTCTCTCTAGAATTTTCAAAATCCACTTCCACATGTTTAAAATTTCACGTCAAAAAATGGCTAAAATTCCAGTTGAAATGTTTTCAAAGTCCCTTAAAAATTTTCCAATTTTTGTCCCAATTCTTCCCATTCCCATTGAAACTTTTCAAATCCCTCTCAAAATTGTTGAAATTCTCTTGAAGCTTTTAAAATTCTCTCTAGAATTTTCAAAAACCATGTCCACATGTTCAAAATTTCACGTCAAAAAATGGCTAAAATTCCCGTTGAAATTTTTTCAAAGTCCCTTAAAAATTTTCCAATTTTTGTCCCAATTCTTCCCATTCCCATTGAAACTTTTCAAATCCCTCTCCAAATTGTTGAAATTCTCTTGAAGCTTTTAAAATTCTCTCTAGAATTTTCAAAATCCATGTCCACATGTTTACAATTTCACATCAAAAAATGGCTAAAATTCCAGTTGAAATTTTTTCAAAGTCCCTGAAAAATTTTCCAATTTTTGTCCCAATTCTTCCCATTCCCATTGAAACTTTTCAAATCCCTCTCAAAATTGTTGAAATTCTCTTGAAGCTTTTAAAATTCTCTCTAGAATTTTCAAAATCCATGTCCACATGTTTACAATTTCATTTCAAAAAATGGCTAAAATTCCAGTGGAAATTTTTTCAAAGTCCCTTAAAAATTTTCCAATTTTTGTCCCAATTCTTCCCATTCCCATTGAAACTTTTCAAATCCCTCTCAAAATTATTGAAATTCTCTTGAAGCTCTTAAAATTCTCTCTAGAATTTTCAAAATCCATGTCCACATGTTTACAATTTCACGTCAAAAAATGGCTAAAATTCCAGTTGAAATTTTTTCAAAGTCCCTTCAAAATTTTCCAATTTTTGTCCCAATTCTTCCCATTCCCATTGAAACTTTTCAAATCCCTCTCCAAATTGTTGAAATTCTCTTGAAGCTTTTAAAATTCTCTCTAGAATTTTCAAAATCCATGTCCACATGTTCAAAATTTCACGTCAAAAAATGGCTAAAATTCCCGTTGAAATGTTTTCAAAGTCTCTTAAAAATTTTCCAATTTTTGTCCCAATTCTTCCCATTCCCATTGAAACTTTTCAAATCCCTCTCAAAATTGTTGAAATTCTCTTGAAGCTTTTAAAATTCTCTCTAGAATTTTCAAAATACATGTCCACATGTTTACAATTTCACATCAAAAAATGGCTAAAATTCCAGTTGAAATTTTTTCAAAGTCCCTGAAAAATTTTCCAATTTTTGTCCCAATTCTTCCCATTCCCATTGAAACTTTTCAAATCCCTCTCAAAATGGTTGAAATTCTCTTGAAGCTTTTAAAATTCTCTCTAGAATTTTCAAAATCCATGTCCACATGTTTACAATTTCACGTCAAAAAATGGCTAAAATTCCCGTTGAAATTTTTTCAAAGTCCCTGAAAAATTTTCCAATTTTTGTCCCAATTCTTCCCATTCCCATTGAAACTTTTCAAATCCCTCTCAAAATTGTTGAAATTCTCTTGAAGCTCTTAAAATTCTCTCTAGAATTTTCAAAATCCATGTCCACATATTTACAATTTCACGTCAAAAAATGGCTAAAATTCCCGTTGAAATGTTTTCAAAGTCCCTTAAAAATTTTCCAATTTTTGTCCCAATTCTTCCCATTCCCATTGAAACTTTTCAAATCCCTCTCAAAATTGTTGAAATTCTCTTGAAGCTTTTAAAATTCTCTCTAGAATTTTCAAAAACCACGTCCACATGTTCAAAATTTCACGTCAAAAAATGGCTAAAATTCCCGTTGAAATTTTTTCAAAGTCCCTTAAAAATTTTCCAATTTTTGTCCCAATTCTTCCCATTCCCATTGAAACTTTTCAAATCCCTCTCCAAATTGTTGAAATTCTCTTGAAGCTTTTAAAATTCTCTCTAGAATTTTCAAAATCCATGTCCACATGTTTACAATTTCACATCAAAAAATGGCTAAAATTCCAGTTGAAATTTTTTCAAAGTCCCTGAAAAATTTTCCAATTTTTGTCCCAATTCTTCCCATTCCCATTGAAACTTTTCAAATCCCTCTCAAAATTGTTGAAATTCTCTTGAAGCTTTTAAAATTCTCTCTAGAATTTTCAAAATCCATGTCCACATGTTTACAATTTCATTTCAAAAAATGGCTAAAATTCCAGTTGAAATTTTTTCAAAGTCCCTTAAAAATTTTCCAATTTTTGTCCCAATTCTTCCCATTCCCATTGAAACTTTTCAAATCCCTCTCAAAATTATTGAAATTCTCTTGAAGCTCTTAAAATTCTCTCTAGAATTTTCAAAATCCATGTCCACATGTTTACAATTTCACGTCAAAAAATGGCTAAAATTCCAGTGGAAATTTTTTCAAAGTCCCTTCAAAATTTTCCAATTTTTGTCCCAATTCTTCCCATTCCCATTGAAACTTTTCAAATCCCTCTCCAAATTGTTGAAATTCTCTTGAAGCTTTTAAAATTCTCTCTAGAATTTTCAAAATCCATGTCCACATGTTTACAATTTCACGTCAAAAAATGGCTAAAATTCCCATTGAAATGTTTTCAAAGTCTCTTAAAAATTTTCCAATTTTTGTCCCAATTCTTCCCATTCCCATTGAAACTTTTCAAATCCCTCTCAAAATGGTTGAAATTCTCTTGAAGCTTTTAAAATTCTCTCTAGAATTTTCAAAATCCATGTCCACATGTTTACAATTTCACGTCAAAAAATGGCTAAAATTCCCGTTGAAATTTTTTCAAAGTCCCTGAAAAATTTTCCAATTTTTGTCCCAATTCTTCCCATTCCCATTGAAACTTTTCAAATCCCTCTCAAAATTGTTGAAATTCTCTTGAAGCTCTTAAAATTCTCTCTAGAATTTTCAAAATCCATGTCCACATATTTACAATTTCACGTCAAAAAATGGCTAAAATTCCCGTTGAAATGTTTTCAAAGTCCCTTAAAAATTTTCCAATTTTTGTCCCAATTCTTCCCATTCCCATTGAAACTTTTCAAATCCCTCTCAAAATTGTTGAAATTCTCTTGAAGCTTTTAAAATTCTCTCTAGAATTTTCAAAAACCACGTCCACATGTTCAAAATTTCACGTCAAAAAATGGCTAAAATTCCCGTTGAAATTTTTTCAAAGTCCCTTAAAAATTTTCCAATTTTTGTCCCAATTCTTCCCATTCCCATTGAAACTTTTCAAATCCCTCTCCAAATTGTTGAAATTCTCTTGAAGCTTTTAAAATTCTCTCTAGAATTTTCAAAATCCATGTCCACATGTTTACAATTTCACATCAAAAAATGGCTAAAATTCCAGTTGAAATTTTTTCAAAGTCCCTGAAAAATTTTCCAATTTTTGTCCCAATTCTTCCCATTCCCATTGAAACTTTTCAAATCCCTCTCAAAATTGTTGAAATTCTCTTGAAGCTTTTAAAATTCTCTCCAGAATTTTCAAAATCCATGTCCACATGTTTACAATTTCATTTCAAAAAATGGCTAAAATTCCAGTTGAAATTTTTTCAAAGTCCCTTAAAAATTTTCCAATTTTTGTCCCAATTCTTCCCATTCCCATTGAAACTTTTCAAATCCCTCTCAAAATTATTGAAATTCTCTTGAAGCTCTTAAAATTCTCTCTAGAATTTTCAAAATCCATGTCCACATGTTTACAATTTCACGTCAAAAAATGGCTAAAATTCCAGTGGAAATTTTTTCAAAGTCCCTTCAAAATTTTCCAATTTTTGTCCCAATTCTTCCCATTCCCATTGAAACTTTTCAAATCCCTCTCCAAATTGTTGAAATTCTCTTGAAGCTTTTAAAATTCTCTCTAGAATTTTCAAAATCCATGTCCACATGTTTACAATTTCACGTCAAAAAATGGCTAAAATTCCCATTGAAATGTTTTCAAAGTCTCTTAAAAATTTTCCAATTTTTGTCCCAATTCTTCCCATTCCCATTGAAACTTTTCAAATCCCTCTCAAAATTGTTGAAATTCTCTTGAAGCTTTTAAAATTCTCTCTAGAATTTTCAAAATACATGTCCACATGTTTACAATTTCACATCAAAAAATGGCTAAAATTCCAGTTGAAATTTTTTCAAAGTCCCTGAAAAATTTTCCAATTTTTGTCCCAATTCTTCCCATTCCCATTGAAACTTTTCAAATCCCTCTCAAAATGGTTGAAATTCTCTTGAAGCTTTTAAAATTCTCTCTAGAATTTTCAAAATCCATGTCCACATGTTTACAATTTCACGTCAAAAAATGGCTAAAATTCCAGTTGAAATTTTTTCAAAGTCCCTTAAAAATTTTCCAATTTTTGTCCCAATTCTTCCCATTCCCATTGAAACTTTTCAAATCCCTCTCAAAATGGTTGAAATTCTCTTGAAGCTTTTAAAATTCTCTCTAGAATTTTCAAAATCCATGTCCACATGTTTGCAATTTCACGTCAAAAAATGGCTAAAATTCCAGTTGAAATGTTTTCAAAGTCCCTTAAAAATTTTCCAATTTTTGTCCCAATTCTTCCCATTCCCATTGAAACTTTTCAAATCCCTCTCAAAATTGTTGAAATTCTCTTGAAGCTCTTAAAATTCTCTCTAGAATTTTCAAAATCCATGTCCACATGTTTACAATTTCACGTCAAAAAATGGCTAAAATTCCAGTTGAAATTTTTTCAAAGTCCCTTCAAAATTTTCCAATTTTTGTCCCAATTCTTCCCATTCCCATTGAAACTTTTCAAATCCCTCTCAAAATTGTTGAAATTCTCTTGAAGCTTTTAAAATTCTCTCTAGAATTTTCAAAATCCATGTCCACATGTTTACAATTTCACGTCAAAAAATGGCTAAAATTCCAGTTGAAATTTTTTCAAAGTCCCTTAAAAATTTTCCAATTTTTGTCCCAATTCTTCCCATTCCCATTGAAACTTTTCAAATCCCTCTCAAAATTGTTGAAATTCTCTTGAAGCTTTTAAAATTCTCTCTAGAATTTTCAAAATCCATGTCCACATGTTTACAATTTCACGACAAAAAATGGCTAAAATTCCAGTTGAAATTTTTTCAAAGTCCCTTAAAAATTTTCCAATTTTTGTCCCAATTCCTCCCATTCCCATTGAAACTTTTCAAATCCCTCTCAAAATTGTTGAAATTCTCTTGAAGCTTTTAAAATTCTCTCTAGAATTTTCAAAA
Organism: Streptopelia decaocto; assembly: GCF_964273445.1. NCBI lineage: Eukaryota > Metazoa > Chordata > Aves > Columbiformes > Columbidae > Streptopelia > Streptopelia decaocto. The sequence continues at coordinate 55,302 of NW_028115220.1, forward strand.
TCCATGTCCACATGTTTACAATTTCACGTCAAAAAATGGCTAAAATTCCAGTTGAAATTTTTTCAAAGTCCCTTAAAAATTTTCCAATTTTTGTCCCAATTCTTCCCATTCCCATTGAAACTTTTCAAATCCCTCTCAAAATTGTTGAAATTCTCTTGAAGCTTTTAAACTTCTCTCTAGAATTTTCAAAATCCATGTCCACATGTTTACAATTTCACGTCAAAAAATGGCTAAAATTCCAGTTGAAATTTTTTCAAAGTCCCTTAAAAATTTTCCAATTTTTGTCCCAATTCTTCCCATTCCCATTGAAACTTTTCAAATCCCTCTCAAAATTGTTGAAATTCTCTTGAAGCTTTTAAAATTCTCTCTAGAATTTTCAAAATCCATGTCCACATGTTTACAATTTCACATAAATAATGGCTAAAATTCCAGTTGAAATTTTTTCAAAGTCCCTTAAAAATTTTCCAATTTTTGTCCCAATTCTTCCCATTCCCATTGAAACTTTTCAAATCCCTCTCAAAATTGTTGAAATTCTCTTGAAGCTTTTAAAATTCTCTCTAGAATTTTCAAAATCCATGTCCACATGTTTACAATTTCACGTCAAAAAATGGCTAAAATTCCAGTTGAAATTTTTTCAAAGTCCCTTAAAAATTTTCCAATTTTTGTCCCAATTCTTCCCATTCCCATTGAAACTTTTCAAATCCCTCTCAAAATGGTTGAAATTCTCTTGAAGCTTTTAAAATTCTCTCTAGAATTTTCAAAATCCATGTCCACATGTTTACAATTTCACGTCAAAAAATGGCTAAAATTCCAGTTGAAATTTTTTCAAAGTCCCTTAAAAATTTTCCAATTTTTGTCCCAATTCTTCCCATTCCCATTGAAACTTTTCAAATCCCTCTCAACATTGTTGAAATTCTCTTGAAGCTCTTAAAATTCTCTCTAGAATTTTCAAAATCCATGTCCACATATTTACAATTTCACGTCAAAAAATGGCTAAAATTCCCGTTGAAATGTTTTCAAAGTCCCTTAAAAATTTTCCAATTTTTGTCCCAATTCTTCCCATTCCCATTGAAACTTTTCAAATCCCTCTCAAAATTGTTGAAATTCTCTTGAAGCTTTTAAAATTCTCTCTAGAATTTTCAAAAACCATGTCCACATGTTCAAAATTTCACGTCAAAAAATGGCTAAAATTCCCGTTGAAATTTTTTCAAAGTCCCTTAAAAATTTTCCAATTTTTGTCCCAATTCTTCCCATTCCCATTGAAACTTTTCAAATCCCTCTCCAAATTGTTGAAATTCTCTTGAAGCTTTTAAAATTCTCTCTAGAATTTTCAAAATCCATGTCCACATGTTTACAATTTCACATCAAAAAATGGCTAAAATTCCAGTTGAAATTTTTTCAAAGTCCCTGAAAAATTTTCCAATTTTTGTCCCAATTCTTCCCATTCCCATTGAAACTTTTCAAATCCCTCTCAAAATTGTTGAAATTCTCTTGAAGCTTTTAAAATTCTCTCTAGAATTTTCAAAATCCATGTCCACATGTTTACAATTTCATTTCAAAAAATGGCTAAAATTCCAGTGGAAATTTTTTCAAAGTCCCTTAAAAATTTTCCAATTTTTGTCCCAATTCTTCCCATTCCCATTGAAACTTTTCAAATCCCTCTCAAAATTATTGAAATTCTCTTGAAGCTCTTAAAATTCTCTCTAGAATTTTCAAAATCCATGTCCACATGTTTACAATTTCACGTCAAAAAATGGCTAAAATTCCAGTTGAAATTTTTTCAAAGTCCCTTCAAAATTTTCCAATTTTTGTCCCAATTCTTCCCATTCCCATTGAAACTTTTCAAATCCCTCTCAAAATTGTTGAAATTCTCTTGAAGCTTTTAAAATTCTCTCTAGAATTTTCAAAATCCATGTCCACATGTTTACAATTTCACGTCAAAAAATGGCTAAAATTCCAGTTGAAATTTTTTCAAAGTCCCTTCAAAATTTTCCAATTTTTGTCCCAATTCTTCCCATTCCCATTGAAACTTTTCAAATCCCTCTCAAAATTGTTGAAATTCTCTTGAAGCTTTTAAAATTCTCTCTAGAATTTTCAAAATCCATGTCCACATGTTCAAAATTTCACGTCAAAAAATGGCTAAAATTCCCGTTGAAATTTTTTCAAAGTCCCTGAAAAATTTTCCAATTTTTGTCCCAATTCTTCCCATTCCCATTGAAACTTTTCAAATCCCTCTCAAAATTGTTGAAATTCTCTTGAAGCTCTTAAAATTCTCTCTAGAATTTTCAAAATCCATGTCCACATATTTACAATTTCACGTCAAAAAATGGCTAAAATTCCCGTTGAAATGTTTTCAAAGTCCCTTAAAAATTTTCCAATTTTTGTCCCAATTCTTCCCATTCCCATTGAAACTTTTCAAATCCCTCTCAAAATTGTTGAAATTCTCTTGAAGCTTTTAAAATTCTCTCTAGAATTTTCAAAATCCATGTCCACATGTTTACAATTTCACGTCAAAAAATGGCTAAAATTCCAGTTGAAATTTTTTCAAAGTCCCTTAAAAATTTTCCAATTTTTGTCCCAATTCTTCCCGTTCCCATTGAAACTTTTCAAATCCCTCTCAAAATTGTTGAAATTCTCTTGAAGCTTTTAAAATTCTCTCTAGAATTTTCAAAATCCATGTCCACATGTTTACAATTTCACGTCAAAAAATGGCTAAAATTCCCGTTGAAATTTTTTCAAAGTCCCTGAAAAATTTTCCAATTTTTGTCCCAATTCTTCCCATTCCCATTGAAACTTTTCAAATCCCTCTCAAAATTGTTGAAATTCTCTTGAAGCTCTTAAAATTCTCTCTAGAATTTTCAAAATCCATGTCCACATATTTACAATTTCACGTCAAAAAATGGCTAAAATTCCCGTTGAAATGTTTTCAAAGTCCCTGAAAAATTTTCCAATTTTTGTCCCAATTCTTCCCATTCCCATTGAAACTTTTCAAATCCCTCTCAAAATTGTTGAAATTCTCTTGAAGCTTTTAAAATTCTCTCTAGAATTTTCAAAAACCATGTCCACATGTTTACAATTTCACGTCAAAAAATGGCTAAAATTCCCGTTGAAATTTTTTCAAAGTCCCTTAAAAATTTTCCAATTTTTGTCCCAATTCTTCCCATTCCCATTGAAACTTTTCAAATCCCTCTCAAAATTGTTGAAATTCTCTTGAAGCTTTTAAAATTCTCTCTAGAATTTTCAAAATCCATGTCCACATGTTTACAATTTCACATCAAAAAATGGCTAAAATTCCAGTTGAAATTTTTTCAAAGTCCCTGAAAAATTTTCCAATTTTTGTCCCAATTCTTCCCATTCCCATTGAAACTTTTCAAATCCCTCTCAAAATTGTTGAAATTCTCTTGAAGCTTTTAAAATTCTCTCTAGAATTTTCAAAATCCATGTCCACATGTTTACAATTTCATTTCAAAAAATGGCTAAAATTCCAGTGGAAATTTTTTCAAAGTCCCTTAAAAATTTTCCAATTTTTGTCCCAATTCTTCCCATTCCCATTGAAACTTTTCAAATCCCTCTCAAAATTGTTGAAATTCTCTTGAAGCTCTTAAAATTCTCTCTAGAATTTTCAAAATCCATGTCCACATGTTTACAATTTCACGTCAAAAAATGGCTAAAATTCCAGTTGAAATTTTTTCAAAGTCCCTTCAAAATTTTCCAATTTTTGTCCCAATTCTTCCCATTCCCATTGAAACTTTTCAAATCCCTCTCCAAATTGTTGAAATTCTCTTGAAGCTTTTAAAATTCTCTCTAGAATTTTCAAAATCCATGTCCACATGTTCAAAATTTCACGTCAAAAAATGGCTAAAATTCCCGTTGAAATGTTTTCAAAGTCTCTTAAAAATTTTCCAATTTTTGTCCCAATTCTTCCCATTCCCATTGAAACTTTTCAAATCCCTCTCAAAATTGTTGAAATTCTCTTGAAGCTTTTAAAATTCTCTCTAGAATTTTCAAAATACATGTCCACATGTTTACAATTTCACATCAAAAAATGGCTAAAATTCCAGTTGAAATTTTTTCAAAGTCCCTGAAAAATTTTCCAATTTTTGTCCCAATTCTTCCCATTCCCATTGAAACTTTTCAAATCCCTCTCAAAATGGTTGAAATTCTCTTGAAGCTTTTAAAATTCTCTCTAGAATTTTCAAAATCCATGTCCACATGTTTACAATTTCACGTCAAAAAATGGCTAAAATTCCCGTTGAAATTTTTTCAAAGTCCCTGAAAAATTTTCCAATTTTTGTCCCAATTCTTCCCATTCCCATTGAAACTTTTCAAATCCCTCTCAAAATTGTTGAAATTCTCTTGAAGCTCTTAAAATTCTCTCTAGAATTTTCAAAATCCATGTCCACATATTTACAATTTCACGTCAAAAAATGGCTAAAATTCCCGTTGAAATGTTTTCAAAGTCCCTTAAAAATTTTCCAATTTTTGTCCCAATTCTTCCCATTCCCATTGAAACTTTTCAAATCCCTCTCAAAATTGTTGAAATTCTCTTGAAGCTTTTAAAATTCTCTCTAGAATTTTCAAAAACCACGTCCACATGTTCAAAATTTCACGTCAAAAAATGGCTAAAATTCCCGTTGAAATTTTTTCAAAGTCCCTTAAAAATTTTCCAATTTTTGTCCCAATTCTTCCCATTCCCATTGAAACTTTTCAAATCCCTCTCCAAATTGTTGAAATTCTCTTGAAGCTTTTAAAATTCTCTCTAGAATTTTCAAAATCCATGTCCACATGTTTACAATTTCACATCAAAAAATGGCTAAAATTCCAGTTGAAATTTTTTCAAAGTCCCTGAAAAATTTTCCAATTTTTGTCCCAATTCTTCCCATTCCCATTGAAACTTTTCAAATCCCTCTCAAAATTGTTGAAATTCTCTTGAAGCTTTTAAAATTCTCTCTAGAATTTTCAAAATCCATGTCCACATGTTTACAATTTCATTTCAAAAAATGGCTAAAATTCCAGTTGAAATTTTTTCAAAGTCCCTTAAAAATTTTCCAATTTTTGTCCCAATTCTTCCCATTCCCATTGAAACTTTTCAAATCCCTCTCAAAATTATTGAAATTCTCTTGAAGCTCTTAAAATTCTCTCTAGAATTTTCAAAATCCATGTCCACATGTTTACAATTTCACGTCAAAAAATGGCTAAAATTCCAGTGGAAATTTTTTCAAAGTCCCTTCAAAATTTTCCAATTTTTGTCCCAATTCTTCCCATTCCCATTGAAACTTTTCAAATCCCTCTCAAAATTGTTGAAATTCTCTTGAAGCTTTTAAAATTCTCTCTAGAATTTTCAAAATCCATGTCCACATGTTTACAATTTCACGTCAAAAAATGGCTAAAATTCCAGTTGAAATTTTTTCAAAGTCCCTTCAAAATTTTCCAATTTTTGTCCCAATTCTTCCCATTCCCATTGAAACTTTTCAAATCCCTCTCCAAATTGTTGAAATTCTCTTGAAGCTTTTAAAATTCTCTCTAGAATTTTCAAAATCCATGTCCACATGTTTACAATTTCACGTCAAAAAATGGCTAAAATTCCCATTGAAATGTTTTCAAAGTCTCTTAAAAATTTTCCAATTTTTGTCCCAATTCTTCCCATTCCCATTGAAACTTTTCAAATCCCTCTCAAAATTGTTGAAATTCTCTTGAAGCTTTTAAAATTCTCTCTAGAATTTTCAAAATACATGTCCACATGTTTACAATTTCACATCAAAAAATGGCTAAAATTCCAGTTGAAATTTTTTCAAAGTCCCTGAAAAATTTTCCAATTTTTGTCCCAATTCTTCCCATTCCCATTGAAACTTTTCAAATCCCTCTCAAAATGGTTGAAATTCTCTTGAAGCTTTTAAAATTCTCTCTAGAATTTTCAAAATCCATGTCCACATGTTTACAATTTCACGTCAAAAAATGGCTAAAATTCCAGTTGAAATTTTTTCAAAGTCCCTTAAAAATTTTCCAATTTTTGTCCCAATTCTTCCCATTCCCATTGAAACTTTTCAAATCCCTCTCAAAATTGTTGAAATTCTCTTGAAGCTTTTAAAATTCTCTCTAGAATTTTCAAAATCCATGTCCACATGTTTGCAATTTCACGTCAAAAAATGGCTAAAATTCCAGTTGAAATGTTTTCAAAGTCCCTTAAAAATTTTCCAATTTTTGTCCCAATTCTTCCCATTCCCATTGAAACTTTTCAAATCCCTCTCAAAATTATTGAAATTCTCTTGAAGCTCTTAAAATTCTCTCTAGAATTTTCAAAATCCATGTCCACATGTTTACAATTTCACGTCAAAAATGGCTAAAATTCCAGTTGAAATTTTTTCAAAGTCCCTTAAAAATTTTCCAATTTTTGTCCCAATTCTTCCCATTCCCATTGAAACTTTTCAAATCCC